>NC_134362.1:13023513-13323513 GCF_048569485.1 Anomaloglossus baeobatrachus | reverse complement strand
AGTGTGATTGTACACATCTCAGAAGCCACTCTTGATAATGGGGCAGTTGCACCTCTTTGCATCCACCCCTGCTGATGAGGCTGGTGCAGAGGGCTCTATAGCCATTCCTGCTGACGGAGCAGTTGTACAAGTCTCTGTAGCCACCCTTTATTATGAGGCTGTTGCACATTTTTGCATCTGCCCCTGCATATGAGGCTGCAGCAGAGGCCTCTGTAGCCACCCCTGCTGATGGCAGTTGCACGTTTTTTTCATCTACCCGATGATTGAGCTTGTTGCACATTTTTGTATCCACCCCTGCTGATGGGGCTGTTGCAGAGGTCTCTTTAGCCACCCCTGCTGATGGGGCTGTTGCACATTTTTTTCATCCTTTCCGATGATGGGGCTGTTATGGAGGTCTCTGCACCCACCACTGCTAATGGGGCAGTTGTGGAGGTCTCTGCACCCACCCCAGCTCATGGGGCTGTTACACATTTTTTCACCCACCCCGATGATGGGACTATTGCGCGTCTTTGCATGCACCTCGATGATGGGGCTATTGCACGTCTTTGCATCCACCTCTGCTGGTGATGAGGCTGGTGCAGAGGTCTCTGTAGCCACCCCTGCTGACGGGGTAGTTGTAGATATCTCTGTAGCCACCCCTGCTGACGGGGCAGTTGTAGAGGTCTCGATGATTGGGCTTGTTGCACATCTTTGCATCCACCTCTGCTGGTGAGGCTGATGCAGAGGTCTCTGTAGCCCCCCCTGCTGACCAGGTGCTACAGTTGACCCTAGATGAAGCTATAAGTACCATATAGTGGTATTTACTTTGCAGCATGTGGCTCTGCTACTTTGGCACTGTGCAATATATTTTTGCTATGGTGGTACGGTATTGAAGTATTCTTTGACCATAGTATGGCTTTATTTGTGCTCTATGTTTGGGGCTTACAATAACACACTGTATGGTAAAGTTATTTATACACTATATGACAGCACACCATTATTATAGTGGGGAGTGTGCAAAAGAACGTACCTCATTATCCCTATCCAGTGTAACACCGGCCATATCTGCATTTTTTCTGCTGTAGGGACTGATGATGGCACTGGATGACGATGCATAATAAAAGTCAGGACTGAGTGCAAAAGATGGTGACAGGTCCCCAGTCTTCATTTTGATGAACCTCACAAATATCTATCGTCATAAAAAAAAAAGTGTATAATAGTTTGCAGAAAGCGCCAACAAATCTGGTGCCTGAGGGGCCGTCACCCCCTACCAGACAGGAGTCATTTATTTCCATTGCTTATGTTGCAGCCACATATACCACGGCGCTGTACAGCTTGTTGGGCAAAGTATGTAAATGATGAATATGGAAGGGAACCCGAGCAAACATGGAGGAGCCTGTGGTACAGCAGGGACGCTCTGACATAATGTGAATTGGCGTCTAGAAGATCTGACGATGTCTTTGTTTTTCAAGAGAATTTCAGATGGCAATTTCAATGTACTTCCTATAAGATCTAATATATAATATAATCCACGTGTGATGGTGCGAGCCTGCCGCTACCAGCGACCCCGTGCCATGCACACCCTGCGCTCTGCTTTATGTATATGACAGCCGGATTATCTTGTGTATACAATCTGTTATCTCGGGGAAGAAGCCTGCGTCATTTTACCCCCTTTGTATATTCTGCCAGACACAACATAAGGATTTTTTCCTATTACACAACCATCAAAACGAATGACTAGGCCTCAGCTAGAAAAGCTGCCTATACAAAGAACAGGCCCCGTTGCCCATAGCAACCAATCAGAGATCAGCATACAGCTCTGAAACAGCTGTGCTCACATGAAAGCTGCACTGTGATTGGTTGCTATGGACAACAAAGACTGTCATAATAAATTTGCCCTAACTCTACTAAAACAGTGAGCATCTGCTTCATTATCAACCCGTCCCCAATGTGTCATGTAATGTGACATCCCCCATTGAGTGCAGGTGTGGAGCCAGCCCAGCATTACAGTATATAGAGCAAGTGATCACATTCAAAGCCTATAAAGGGTCACAAAAAAAAAAAATCATTAACCTGTGGGGTGCCAAATTAAAAGAAATTGAAGCTTTAGCCCCTTCACGATCAATGGGTGGTGATGACAGCGGGGAATGAGATGATGACCCCTGTCACTGGCATGACTCACCTCCTGTGAATGCCAGCAGAGCGCCAGCACTCATAGGAGAGCAGCATTTCTGCTGGTCAGAGCGATGATGATGATGATGATGAAGCATCGCTCTGATCTTCAGAGGTGATCGGACAGTGCAGGAATTAAGTCCCCTAGGAGAACTAGTAAAAGCAATAAAAAAATGTGAAAATAAACAAAAATAAAAACTCAAATTACTTCCCTTTTGCTCCACTGAAAAAAACAAAACCCACATATATTTGGTATCGCCATGTTCAGAAATGCCCAATATATCAAAATATCAAATCAATCAATCTGCTCAGCAAAGAGCGTAGCGATAAAAAATCAAAACGCCAGAATTTAATTTTTTTGTTTTTTGTTTGATCGCTGCAATAAAATACAATCACAGGCCATCAAAATATTGCATCTACCCAAAAATGGTATAATTCAAAATGTCATCTTAAGATGCAAGAAATAAGCCGTTACTGAGCCCCATAACAAAAAAATGAGAACGCTACGGGTCTCGGAAAATGGCGACAAAAATGCTATTTATTTATATTTATTTATTTTTAACATACCTGAGTTTTTTTCACCAATTAAATAAAAGTAAATCTATATATCTTCAGTATCAATGAATTCATACCCACATGGGGAATCAGATTACCAAAAAACAATTGTGGAATTGCACTTTTTTTTTTTTTGTAGTTTCAGCACTCCTGGATTTTTCCCCCCCGTTAACCCGTACAATATGGGGCAGAATGAAGAATTATTATTTATTATTATAGCGCCTTTTATTCCATGGCGCTTTACATGTTAAAAGGGTACACATAGTATGTAAAAGTACAATAATCACAAACAAAACAAGGCACAGACTGGTACAGGAGGAGAGAGGACCCTGCCCGCGAGGAGGAGAGAGGACCCTGCCCGCGAGGGATCACAGTCTACAGTAGGAGAGAGGATCCTGCCTGCGAGGGCTCAAAGTCTACAGGAGAAGAGCGGACCCTGCCCCCAAGGAGGAGAAAGGACCCTGACCACGAGGGCTCACAGTCTACAGGGGATGGATGAGGATACAGTAGGTACTTTTGAATGGTGTCAATCAAAAGTAAAACTCATCCCACAAAAAACAAGCCCTCATATGGTTATAGTGACGGAAAAATAAAAAAATGTTCTGGCTCATGGAAGACGGGAAGGAAAAACGGAAAATTGCCCGGAGGTGAAGGGGCTAGACTTGTCCTTAATTGGTCAACGCATTCCCCCACCCCAAAAAAGAAATGCAATAAAAATCCTCACAAAATCTCCTTCTCTACTCTTCTCTTATCTCCTCTTCCCACAATCGCGTACAAGATTTCTTCTGTGCCTCCCCCATACTCTGGAACACTCTACCTCAGCATATCAGACTCTCCCCTACCGTGGAAAGCTTCAAGAGGAACCTCAAGATCCACCTCTTCCAACAAGCCTACAACCTACAATAGCCCTCAGTCCAGTAGACCACTGCGCAACCAGCTCTGTCCTCACCTATTGTACCATCACCCATTCCCTGTAGACTGTGAGCCCTCGCGGGCAGGGTCTTCTCTCCTCCTGTAGACTGTGAGCCCTCGCGGGCAGGGTCTTCTCTCCTGTAGACTGTGAGCCCTCGCGGGCAGGGTCCTCTCTCCTCCTGTAGACTGTGAGCCCTTGCGGGCAGGGTCCTCTCTCCTCCTGTATGGGGAGATAAGGTATGCACACCAGTGACTATGTAAGGGGAATACATGAAATAGCAGAAACTGCTGTGTGAATACTGACATGAAAAATCCAATAGCTATATGTAAGAATGAAATGTGAAAAATGGAACCTGCATTACTGCCATGAATATATGAATAAAGAGAAATTTAGCTACTGAATTGATCAATGCAATAGAGCCCCAACACTACGCCAAAGTATTTCTCTACGTTGGGGTCCCTAGCTTTGTGTGTGTCCTCTCATGCAGTTAAAAAACTTACCGTGTATGGGACGCTGAGACCCAGGCTATATATACGATGTAGATTGGCAATAGGTGTGTATGGGGAGGGTTCACAAACGAAAAAGATCAGCATACAGCTCTGAAACAGCTGTGGTCACATGAAAGCTGCACTGTGATTGGTTGCTATGGACAACAAAGACTGTCATAATAAATTTGCCCTAACTCTACTAAAACAGTGAGCATCTGCTTCATTATCAACCCGTCCCCAATGTGTCATGTAATGTGACATCCCCCATTGAGTGCAGGTGTGGAGCCAGCCCAGCATTACAGTATATAGAGCAAGTGATCACATTCAAAGCCTATAAAGGGTCACAAAAAAAAAAAATCATTAACCTGTGGGGTGCCAAATTAAAAGAAATTGAAGCTTTAGCCCCTTCACGATCAATGGGTGGTGATGACAGCGGGGAATGAGATGATGACCCCTGTCACTGGCATGACTCCCCTCCTGTGAATGCCAGCAGAGCGCCAGCACTCATAGGAGAGCAGCATTTCTGCTGGTCAGAGCGATGATGATGATGATGATGATTATTGATGAAGCATCGCTCTGATCTTCAGAAGTGATCGGACAGTGCAGGAATTAAGTCCCCTAGGAGAACTAGTAAAAGCAATAAAAAATGTGAAAATAAACAAAAATAAAAACTCAAATTACTTCCCTTTTGCTCCACTGAAAAAAACAAAACCCACATATATTTGGTATCGCCATGTTCAGAAATGCCCAATATATCAAAATATCAAATCAATCAATCTGCTCAGCAAAGAGCGTAGCGATAAAAAATCAAAACGCCAGAATTTAATTTTTTTGTTTTTTGTTTGATCGCTGCAATAAAATACAATCACAGGCCATCAAAATATTGCATCTACCCAAAAATGGTATAATTCAAAATGTCATCTTAAGATGCAAGAAATAAGCCGTTACTGAGCCCCATAACAAAAAAATGAGAACGCTACGGGTCTCGGAAAATGGTGACAAAAATGCTATTTATTTATTTTTAACATACCTGAGTTTTTTTCACCAATTAAATAAAAGTAAATCTATATATCTTCGGTATCTATGAATTCATACCGACATGGGGAATCAGATTACCAAAAAACAATTGTGGAATTGCACTTTTTTTTTTTTGTAGTTTCAGCACTCCTGGATTTTTCCCCCCCGTTAACCCGTACAATATGGGGCAGAATGAAGAATTATTATTTATTATTATAGCGCCTTTTATTCCATGGCGCTCTACATGTTAAAAGGGTACACATAGTATGTAAAAGTACAATAATCACAAACAAAACAAGGCACAGACTGGTACAGGAGGAGAGAGGACCCTGCCCGCGAGGAGGAGAGAGGACCCTGCCCGCGAGGAGGAGAGAGGACCCTGCCCGCAAGGAGGAGAGAGGACCCTGCCCACGAGGGATCACAGTCTACAGTAGGAGAGAGGATCCTGCCTGCGAGGGCTCAAAGTCTACAGGAGAAGAGCGGACCCTGCCCCCAAGGAGCAGAAAGGACCCTGACCACGAGGGCTCACAGTCTACAGGGGATGGATGAGGATACAGTAGGTACTTTTGAATGGTGTCAATCAAAAGTAAAACTCATCCCACAAAAAACAAGCCCTCATATGGTTATAGTGACGGAAAAATAAAAAAATGTTCTGGCTCATGGAAGACGGGAAGGAAAAACGGAAAATTGCCCAGAGGTGAAGGGGCTAGACTTGTCCTTAATTGGTCAACGCATTCCCCCACCCCAAAAAAGAAATGCAATAAAAATCCTCACAAGATCTCCTTCTCTGCTCCTCTCTTATCTCCTCTTCCCACAATCGCGTACAAGATTTCTTCTGTGCCTCCCCCATACTCTGGAACACTCTACCTCAGCATATCAGACTCTCCCCTACCGTGGAAAGCTTCAAGAGGAACCTCAAGATCCACCTCTTCCAACAAGCCTACAACCTACAATAGCCCTCAGTCCAGTACACCACTGCGCAACCAGCTCTGTCCTCACCTATCGTACTATCACCCATTCCCTGTAGACTGTGAGCCCTCGCGGGCAGGGTCTTCTCTCCTCCTGTAGACTGTGAGCCCTCGCGGGCAGGGTCCTCTCTCCTCCTGTAGACTGTGAGCCCTCGCGGGCAGGGTCCTCTCTCCTCCTGTAGACTGTGAGCCCTCGCGGGCAGGGTCCTCTCTCCTCCTATACCAGTCTGTTTTGTACTGTTAATGATTGTTGTATGTATACCCTCTTTCACTTGTAAAGCGCCATGGAATAAATAATAATAATAATATTATAATAAATAATAATAAAAAAGCAATCAAACTCCTATCCAAATATCTCAAAATAGTGACGCTTAAATAGCAACTCGCTAAGCAAAACAAACACCAACAAACAATGAGGCCTCAACAAGAAAAAAAAAGTTACAGGTCTAAAAAACAATAAAGGTAAAAAATAAATTGTGTGTTAAAAGGTCATATTTTTTTTTCCACCGAACTTGGATTTTTTTTCTTCTTTATTGTTTTCCTGCACATTGCTGTATATTAAACATTAATGGAATCATTCTACAATTCATCCCTCAAAAAAAAGCCCTTTTCCTGTTATTGGGTTAGAGAAAAAAAAATTAATACATTTAAACCTTTTGGAAAAAGGAAGAAAAAAATTAAAGTGCAAAAATTACTACATAAAATAAAAACAATAGCCCTGGGGGGATGCGGTTAATATTTAACTTCAAATATAGTTGGCCAATATGGAAGACGCTCTTTCAAAAACTGGGATCGGAGCTCTTCCCCGGACAAAAGCGAGCTATTTTCCAGCCTGCAGCAGTAGAAGGGTTAACCTGGGGCCTGGAGTAACATCCTGCAGTAAGACATTACTCACAGCTCAACACTCAGTCGCCAGGGACTGAATCAGGCTGCTCCAGGTCAAGCGCGGGACCCCTCCATCCGCTGCTCCCATTGGAGTAGGGGCTGTAATCGGATCCTCGCTCGCTCCCCCTCGCTCTGCTGTTTCTCAAGGCACAAAGGTTTAACTGCTGGGGAGACAGAGCTGTTTGTAAACCACTCAAGATGCAGTTCATTAAAAGGAGCGGAGGGGGTAGAGAATGGGCAAGCCATCAAGTCTGACATAAAGCGGGTCTCAGTGCCCGTTTCCCCCCACCCCCGCACTCTCCGGTACCAACTTCACCCAAAAACATACGGATGAGAAAAGTTTATGAGGCGGACTGTAGAGATTACCAAAAAGTATGAAGTGACCATCTAAAAAAATACAAAAATCTACATTTAGGGGTGAAACGTGAAGGGTTGACAGAACGGAAACGTCTCGATCGGTGCGACCTCACAAAGTTTGGACGTATCTGGCCTCATGTATTAACGGGGAACTGCAGTGACAACCAAAGATTCTCACTGAAGTGAAAGGGTTATTAACTTGGAAAGTGAAGTTTATGAAGGAGCACTGGGACCCCCTCCGATCCGGAGAATGGGGCCCTAAAATACTCCTTTAGAGTGGAGCAAAGGCCGCGCATGCGCAGCTCCTCTCCATTCATTATCTATGTTGTTAGCCTAATATACATCTTTGTGTAGCGCCCCTGAAGCCATCAGGGAGCTACAAGGTACTGCATTCCCACCGGGATGCAGGGCCTACCCCCTTAGGGACCCGGAAACCCAGTGCCGGTACCATCCAAACTCTACACAATCCCAGTTTTTCCCCAACAATCCCCCATACAATAGTACCCAGCTAGGGTCGGACCAATGGATGGCCTCCTAGAGGTGGAGCCAGTCCAGTCTACTAGTTGACCAGGTGGGAGGGGCAGGCTGTAGAGAGAGGAGACAGTAGTAAGAGAGTGAAGCTGAAGGAAGGTGTGGAGACAGACTGTTCAGTAGTGAGCAGTAACCTGGTTCTCAGCAGAGCAGTTGCTGGGGGAGTACTTCCGGAACTACGCACCCACGGGGTACAGGACCCTAGGACAAGGAGAAGCTCCAGGCAGGCTTGTTAACACCTGCACAGCGAGGGGACCATCAACGACCTCGCTGACCCTAAGAATCCGAAAACTCAGTAGCAAAGGGAGAACCAAGGACAGGACCAGAGACCCAGGACTCGCCGGTAGGGTCCTCTCTCCTCCTTGCAGGCAGGTTCCTCTCTCCACTGCGTGGGCAGGGACCTCTCCTCCTCACGAGCAGGGTCCTCTCTCCTCCTCGCGGGCAGGTTCCTCTCTCCTCCTCGCGGGCAGGGTCCTCTCTCCTCCTTGCGGGCAGGGTCCTCTCTCCTACTCGCGGGCAGGGTCCTCTCTCCTCCTTGCAGGCAGGTTCCTCTCTCCACTGCGTGGGCAGGGACCTCTCCTCCTCACGAGCAGGGTCCTCTCTCCTCCTCGCGGGCAGGTTCCTCTCTCCTCCTCGCGGGCAGGGTCCTCTCTCCTCCTTGTGGGCAGGGTCCTCTCTACTCCTTGCGGACAGGGTCCTCTCTCATCCTGTACCAGTGTGTGTTTTGTATTGTTCATGATTATTGTACTTGTTTTTATTATGTCTTCCACTTTTCACTTGTAAAGCGCCATGGAATACATGGCGCTATAATAATAAATATTATTATTATTATTATTATTATTAATCAGCTCAGTATTGGGTACCATTTCCAGCTGGTGATTAGCCTGACTTTTAGGCTATGTGCCCACTTGTGTGCGCTCTGCACAGCAGCGCAACGTCACTGCATGTGCGCTTCAGAGCGCAGCTGAAAAGCTCCGTTCTGAAGCTTTGGTGACTGCCGATTTCATGCGCTCTGAGTGCAGCCCCTCCCATAGACAGAGCGGGGGCTGCATGCAAAGCGCACGAAAGAAGTGACATGTTGCTTTTTTTTAGAAAACAGCGCGTCGGCAGTAGCTGAAGCGCTGCGTTCTAATACGCCACGTGGGCATGGATTAGGCACAATCTTCATAGACTGTGCAGGGGACGCAGGATGCATGCAGTTACGCTGCGGTGCAGATCGCAGCGTAACTGCATGAAAATACGCCACGTGGGCACATAGCCTTAGTGAAGATGGTAGTTTTGGGGTACAACCACTCTTGGTGTCCTCAGATACATACCTTGCCACTAGTTATAGCACCAGGAGGAGCGCCATTCCAGCACCCATTCTAGGTCTATGGGAGGTTGGGCTTGGTCATAAATGCTTTGGGGCATGACCCTGTTGGCCACTTTTGGCCCCTAGATGACCGCCTGACCTCTTCCACAACCATCCCCCTAGCCTCGGAACAAATAGATGCATCACTCCAAAGGGGGTACGGAGGAAAATGATGTTTCTCCTTTTCAGTATCTTAATCAGGTGTGGACATATCATTGGTGCAACCTTAGGGGCTCATTTCTACCTCCAAAACAGGTGGAATTGTCCATTTTGATGTGTTATTGGACTGAGAAGGGCCCATATGTTGTTCTTGCACAGGGGCCCTCTTCTGTCTGTGTCCCCCAGTACTCTTAATAAAAAGAACTTACTACATACTTCATATCCCAACTACTCTTATTCCCGTCACCGGCAGTCTGAGTCTGACCACAAAGAGAGATTCCATCATCTTCATAGTTGTGAGAGTGTACAGACCCGTCACCATGATGCACAGTAATCCCACAGACTCGCTATTATATGGTTCTTCATGACTGGCAGATCCCAGGTGCGGATATTAGTAATGGAGGATATAAGGGTTTAGAGGGTGCAGTCCATTCATATATATATTTATACTATTTATGTGGTCAAATCAATCTGATTGTGAAGAAGGAAGGTCCGGGGTTCTTCAGATCCGTGAGGTCATCGTTCATCCCCATTAGGAGGTAAATAGGGCCGGGACCGTGTGAGTAACCTCAACTGGAGTGAGGAAGGAAACTAGGAATAGGCTCAGACATCTTCAGATGTTCTTCAGATGTTCTTCAGATGTTCCTCAGATGTTCCTCAGATGGGCATGTGCTTTAGGTAAGTGGTCTCGTGGTTTATACCTTATGTTTTTTCCTCTGAGGACAGAAGAACAAGCTTCCATTGGGAGGTTTTCTTATTTTTCTCTACTGGTAGTTTTGCCAATTTTATTTTTTTTTTTTAGATACACTAAAAAATATTTTAATCAGCTGGACAATAAAGTGTGATCCCATTTACAGTGGTCCTCTCATTGATGCCCGTTCTGCCGCTGACCCAGTCTTCATTGCAGCCAATGACAAATAATTGACCAAGTGGGCACTTCAAGACATTTCGGGACCAGGATGTTGGAACCCTCTTTAAAAACCCCAAGAAAAATATAGTTTTTAAAGAAAAGTGTGATTTGGCCCTTTAAGAAAGTCCCATCAACTTGTAGCACTACATGGTACTAGTTGGATTGATAAGATAACCACCTATAATATGGCCTGACCAGATCCACCAGATCAGGAGCTGTTTTTACTTATTATTCTGGCTCATGAAGGGAGGTCTTAACTGGAGAATCTCATTATGACATCTATATACCCTAAAAACACATATGGACAAGGGTTGTCCTGATGAGACCACACAAAAGTCAAAGCTGTAGGGGGGTGTAGAGGACACAGAGACAGCACAATATATACATACAGTGCCAAAAAAAGACCCCACCCCCCTAAATATTTTAAGCATTTGTAGACTGATCATATTTTTGTGTCCCTATGACAGACGTAACACATGACACCCACCATGATGAACGAGACAAACTTGATAGGGTTCTACGGTGATACGGTTTGGTTCTGTAAATTCTCTCGGCTGTCTAGGTAAAATATATCTTTGTACCGTGTTAGCCGGTAGAGATAAAAAATTGTTTAAAAGAACTCAAGTCCTCAGTGGTTGATACCTTTTAATGGCTAACTGAAAAGATGGTAATAATAGCAAGCTTTCGAGACTACTCAGGTCTCTTCTTCAGGCTCATTGAGGACTTCAGTTCTTTTAAACAATTTCTCGGCTGTCTAGGGATTTAATACAAAAGTAAAACGCATCTTAATACGGATGTCTGAAAGAGTCCAAGGTTTGTAGCTAATAGGTTAACATGTGCTTGCCCCAATGTCCTCAGTTTTCGGGAAGGGTGCTCACAAGTGTGACACATTCCAGCACACTAAGGGCTTCGAGGTAAAGAGCCAAATCCTCCGATTTGCAGAGTCCAGATTTGGCACAGCTGGCTAATGTGAAATGGCTAGCATAGCCCACCCCTCCCCTTTCACCACCTCCTCCCCACTTCTTTATACTTTAGGGGGAGGGTTGGAGCTGGGCAGAGTTTGGGAAAACTCCCTACTGGTGTCAGCTGAGCAGATAATTGAAAGGTTTCTGTCCGACTAGCTGGAACTAGTTGGGAAACACAAAGGAAGAGATAAGAACACTGCGCTCCTTGTACTTCCACCCCATCCAACCAAACAACCAGGACCAGGAGACTGCGACTAAAGCCAGGGCACAGGTAGGAACCACGTCTACTACTTCTGTCCTAATCTAAGGAACTCAGGAGGGCTGCAAAAAGTTTTGAAAAAGTTTAGAAGTAGTTTTGTACTTTAGCTTTTGAGACCAAGTCTTTGGATGTAGTAGAGAAATGTTATCCTTCAAGTATCCCATGGGTTAAGGGTTTGGAGGTCCTTAGCATATACTTATACGTTGGCGATTGATTGCCCCCAGACTTTACAAGATACAGGATTGCATCTTGTTCAGGCAAGTTAAGGAGATGGACTCCTTAGCATGTAGATGAATGCATCTGTAACTTGCCCGAACAAGATGCTTCCTCCCAAGACAACCAGCAATCTTTAGAGCCACTTATTCAAGGTCACAAGGGTCTTGACCCCAGAGATGTTCAAATCACCTCCTCCCCCAAATTGCTGGAGGAGATCAGTATATTAGTAAAGAGTTGAGTTTTTCGGGTCATGGAGTATTAAAGAGGTAAGAAGAAGGATGCCGGTATAGATGGGGGAGAGCTGGTACCACCACCGAGAAAGAAAACTTCTCAAAGTTTTTACATGCAAAAAGTTTTGTATTATTTAATAATGTTTTCTTTGTCTGTTGGAACGCGTCGACCCCCTCCGCCCCCCCTTACCCTTGTTTCTTTCCCCTGCAAAGGCCTCTTGGCACCGTTTAAATGACAAAAGCAGTCGTATAATTCATAAATCAGTATGATCCTTCCTATGCAGACAGGGGATAAAAACCTTCTTTATTCTGGTACCTACAAAAGAATGTTCCCCTCGAATTCCACCCACTTTATCCAAAAAGTGCCCCCTGGGGAGCCTAAGAATAAATTCACTCTTCCAGTCATAGGAGGACAACAATGACCCGGAGAGTCACCTACCAAATCCACTGCTCAGATAGGCAAGGATCGGAAGAAATACAAACTCAAGATTTTATAACTTTCACATTATATATTGAGACGTTCCTTCATTTTTTTTTTATGTTTTTGTTATTTGCTGTGTAAATCTAATTGCCCCATTATCATGAAAAATACACGAGTAGCCAAAAAAAAAGTGAAGTGTTAATTCCTTGGGAAGTTTTATGGCAAAAAGACAAAAGAAGTTTTATTAGTAAAGTGTAAACAAAGGAAATTGAAGGAAATGTTGGATGGGGGATTGGGCCGACAATGACCCCCGTGTGCAGCGTCTTGGAATATATTGGGTCAAGCATATAATAGCTGATACACCATGTGCTATGACCGGGGGAAATGGGACAATTTTAGAGAACATTTTTGGAAGTTTTTCTTTTTTTCCCTCTAATATAAAAATGTCACTTATAAAATGCCGACAAGTGCCCGAATTAAATCTTCGTTTCCCGGCCTCTTACGTATTCATCCCTCTCTTGTTAACCTCAATGGCTCTTCCCCACTCCATTAAACTCCATTAAACTCTCTCATGTGGCTTCTCAAATATTTATGCAGCTTTTATTATGCTGTATTTGACCGACATCCAAAAGCTCTCGACCTGCGGATTCCCTAACGAGCGAGAGTTCCCCATTTCCTTAAGCGCTGCGATCCAGTTAAAGTTAATTGGGTAATTAATGCGTAATCCTGAATTTGGAGACGCGAACAGGACGTGAAATGTTGGGATTGAACCTGTGCACGCTTTAAATCCCCAGAAGTTGTGGCTCTCGGCCAACGCTAACATTAGATTATTGACTTTAAAAGGGGAAAAAAAGAGAAATGAGGATCGAGACCATTATGGAGTTGATTTATAAAAAGCCTCAACTGCTAGAAGCGCAGAAGTATAAAGTGATGATATATGAATGGAGAGATAATGAGAAGAATACAAATAGATAGCAATATATATAGTCATATGTTAGGAGTCCCAATGATGGCCAGTCGTGGCCTCTCTTACATGAGGGAGTTCGGTACGAATGGTCTTCAACAATGGCAAAACTTTACTCATTGAAGGCTTGACCAATATGTTCAATCATTGTTCACATCTACATGGGCCCCCTCTGGTCGCTGGGGTTACTCTATGAAATCCACCCTTTGTGCTCATCTTCTCCATGTTGGTCACCCAAGTTGGCCTCTGGTCCGGAAGGAGCACCTTCTTCAGGAGCAGTAAAGCCTCTCTTGGATCTGGCTGTTTTGTTTGTGAGCTTTTTCAGACACTCACCTCCTTCTTCGTAACACCTTGCTCACTCTTTCAGGTGTTCCACTTTGCCCTCCCCTGAAGCCCTCACACATTATGGGTTGTGATGAGCGGGCACTGCCATGCTCGGGAGTTCAGTATTCGTATCTAGTGATGAGTGAACACTACCATGCTCAGTACTCAAAACTAGAGATGAGCGAGCACTACCATGCTCAGGTGCTCAGTACTCGTAACTAGTGATGAGCGAGCACTACCATGCTCAGGTGCTCAGTACTGGTAACTAGTGATGAACGGGCACTACTGTGCTCGGTACTCGTAACTAGTGATGAGCGGGCACTACCATGCTCTGGGGCTCAGTACTCGTAACTAGTGATGAGTGGGCACTACCATGCTCTGGGGCTCAGTACTCGTAACTAGTGATGAGTGGGCACTACCATGCTCTGGGGCTCAGTACTCGTAACTAGTGATGAGTGGGCACTACCATGCTCGGGGGCTCAGTACTGGTAACTAGTGATGAGTGGGCACTACCATGCTCAGTACTCAAAACTAGAGATGAGCAAGCACTACCATGCTCAGTACTCGTAACAAGTGATGAGTGGGCACTACCATGCTCGGGTGCTCAGTACTGGTAACTAGTGATGAGCGGGCACTACCATGCTCGGGGGCTCAGTACTCGTAACTAGTGATGAGTGGGCACTACCATGCTTGGGTGCTCATTACTTGTAACCATCACTTGGATTCTCCAATGGGCACGACTCGAGTACCCAAGTATAATAGAAGTCAATGGGGAACTTGAGCATTTCACTGAAAGATTTCCCATAAAAATGCTTGAGTTCCCCATGGACTTCCATTATACTCAAGTTGCGCTCATCCGAGCATCCAACTGCTCGTTATAAGTATCAAGCACCCGAGCATGGTAGTTCGCGCTCCTCACTAATTACAGGACTTCTCTCCTAACAGGACAGGTTTCCTTCTCCATTCCCTAGAACTGGTCCAAGGTTCCTCTACCAGGGTCAGCCTCAGAGGCAATCTCCAATCTGTGACATAGCCTGGGGGGCACACTACATCTGACAGATGTGAAAAGGGACCTTTAAGTCTTGACCACCAAACCCAAGGCTCACTCCAGAATGCCAACTGTGGGAAACCGGCTACGCAAATTGCCCGATTTCAGCCCGGTATGCCCAAAATTTGGAGAGATTGTCTCGAATTTTGACCCATTCTTGACAAATTTGGGATAGTTGACAGGTATATCAACAAGTGTCAGATACCACAGGATCCTCAAGACATCTGCAACAGACCCAAGTAGAGGGAACGTGGCCCTTCAGTAGCCTCGGCCACCTCTCCAGTGTGTATTCAAGTTATTCTTACCCTAGGAGAGTTGGGTTGTAAGACATTTTGTCCAGGAAAAATAAGGACTGGATAGGATAAAACTAATTAATCCAATACTGCCAAATATATAATTCAAGAACAAACCATGTTCAGAAGCCCCTTTACTTCATGACAAGACCCCGACATATGTGGCACGAGGTAGATGAAGACTCCTGTTACCGATTTTGCTCTGGGGCTCAGACGTTCTGACTCTGGTGGGCCGCCTTCCATAGTGGGCTTCATGGTTCTCCAGATTCCTTCACATATACCAGTTATGACCAGAGGCAGGAATTTGGGTGGGGGGGGGGGGTTTAGCTGAAGCTGTGATTTTAGAATATTTCCCTGGATGTATTATATAGTGATGTAGCGGAGATTGTCAGCATAAATGGTTGAGTTATTGAGCGTTTGCCTTAGTTACAATGGACACGTTCAGCTCTGCTTCATCCAGACGCACCATGTGGAGGGATTTGTCATGCTAAATTTGGATATAGTGATGGTGCACCATGAACGCTCCGTTCCTCAGGTACAGCAGAGCTGTGTTTGTCATTATGAACTCATTTTCTTTTTTTCCCTTCATGTCTGACTTTTTATGGCTGCGCAGCACCAGGATTAAGGGATCTGGTGCACATGACTGGCTGCAGTGTGAAGCAAGGCAGTATAGGCCCCAGGTGGGAATTTTTCTCCTGGGGGAAGCACCATGCTGGGTCCTGTGGCTGGAATGTGCCGGAGGCTATTAGCCCGGCATTGTATAGGGCATAGAAGAAACATGCGCCAGATGTCAGCAGAACTGGACCACAAAGCTGTAACACACGAGGGGGGGGCGACCTTTCAGGGGGTCATCTACTTAATTTGTGAAAGCCGAGCTTCTTATATATTCTTGATATGCCATATTATATACAGTATCTGGAGAGCAATGCATGAAACCGTGGCCATCTCTGATGTGGTTGACGGACACTTTGCATCTCTTGATAGGTCCAAGAGGTGGAACCTTCTTATATCTATGATCATTATGGCCTCCACTGATGAGCATGATGCAGGGCAGGCACACTGGCTGTTTCTCCGCTGCCTCTTGAGTACAGTACCCCATATACATTTGCTGTGTCCAGTACTGCATCTCAGCCCTTTGGTCCTACGTTGCAGTACCTAGGAAGAGCGGAGTGATGCTCCGGAGAGGGGCGCTGACTGTTCTGCTGATCACTCTGGGTCCCAGGGGTATGGGACCTGACCACTAAAGTGAAAACAAATCAGCTTAGCAATCAGATGGGGTATAGAAGGGACTATAGCTTATACAAGAGTCCGAACTGTCCTTGCATTTGAAGAACCATTTGACTGCATCCCATCTACCTAGTTGCTGTAGGTGGTTGACAGTTTGAGACGGCGCAGTCAATCTGCTGCCCCAAACTGCGGTCTCCCATGATATGTGCAAAGACAGATTTCCTGTGCAGATTCGGAGAATCACAGGAGCCTGAGATCTTACAATCTGGCTTCAGGCTCTAAAGATAAGGCCTTGCAAGCGTGTGCTTCTTGGCTAGGAAACCAGCCACTGCTGATAGACTGCAGGGACTTCAGGTGGCCGGCAACCTAGACATGGAGCAGTCCACCATAGAAGACCGGCCACTGCTGATAGACTGCAGGGACTTCAGGTGGCCGGCAACCTATACATGGAGCAGTCCACCATAGAAGACTGGCCAGTGCTGATAGACTGCAGGGTGGCAGGTAACCTAGACATGGAGCAGTCCACCATAGAAGACCATCCAGGGATGATAGACTGCAGGGTGGCCAGTAACCTAGAAATGGAGCAGTCCACCATAGAAGACCATCCAGGGATGATAGACTGCAGGGAGGCCAGTAACCTAGACATGGAGCAGTCCACCATAGAAGACTGGCCAGTGCTGATAGACTGCAGGGTGGCCGGTAACCTAGACATGGAGCAGTCCACCATTTCCCCATAGAAGACCAGCCAGTGCTGATAGACTGCAGGGTGGCCAGTAACCTAGATATGGAGCAGTCCACCATAGAAGACCATCCAGGGATGATAGACTGCAGGGTGGCCGGCAACCTAGAAATGGAGCAGTCCACCATAGAAGACTGTCCAGTGCTGATAGACTGCAGGGTGGCTGGTGACCTAGACATGGAGCAGTCCACCATAGACCGGCCAGTGCTGATAGACTGCAGGGAGGCCGGTAACCTAGACATGGAGCAGTCCACCATAGACCGGCCAGTGCTGATAGACTGCAGGGTGGCCAGTAACCTAGACATGGAGCAGTCCACCATAGACCGGCCAGTGCTGATAGACTGCAGGGTGGCCGGTAACCTAGACATGGAGCAGTCCACCATAGACCGGCCAGTGCTGATAGACTGCAGGGAGGCCGGTAATCTAGACATGGAGCGGGCCACCATAGACCATCCAGGGATGATAGACTGCAGAGAGGCCGGTAATCTAGACATGGAGCGGGCCACCATAGACCGGCCAGTGCTGATAGACTGCAGGGAGGCCAGTAACCTAGACATGGAGCAGTCCACCATAGAAGACCGGCCAGGGATGATAGACTGCAGGGTGGCCAGTAACCTAGACATGGAGCAGTCCACCATAGAAGACCATCCAGGGATGATAGACTGCAGGGTGGCCGGTAACCTAGACATGGAGCAGTCCACCATAGACCGGCCAGTGCTGATAGACTGCAGGGAGGCCGGTAACCTAGACATGGAGCAGTCCACCATAGACCGGCCAGTGCTGATAGACTGCAGGGAGGCCAGTAACCTAGACATGGAGCAGTCCACCATAGAAGACCATCCAGGGATGATAGACTGCAGGGTGGCCAGTAACCTAGACATGGAGCAGTCCACCATATACCGGCCAGTGCTGATAGACTGCAGGGAGGCCGGTAACCTAGACATGGAGCAGTCCACCATAGAAGACCATCCAGGGATGATAGACTGCAGGGAGGCCAGTAACCTAGACATGGAGCAGTCCACCATAGACCGGCCAGGGATGATAGACTGCAGGGAGGCCAGTAACCTAGACATGGAGCAGTCCACCATAGACCGGCCAGGGATGATAGACTCCAGGGTGGCCGGTAACCTAGACATGGAGCAGTCCACCATAGAAGACCGGCCAGGGATGATAGACTGCAGGGTGGCCGGTAACCTAGACATGGAGCAGTCCACCATAGAAGACCGGCCAGGGATGATAGACTGCAGGGTGGCCGGTAACCTAGACATGGAGCAGTCCACCATAAAACTAAAAATCCATCCATTCTGGAGAACAAAGAGGATTGTTAATCAGAGGTGTTTGTTTTTACAATTTTACCCATTTACCAAGGCGAGTTTAACCCCTTTAAGTGAAATATCCCCCGGGCTATAGATCCTGAAGTTATTCTTGGGCTGGTAAACAATAATGGAGCCTGTGGACCCTGCATACATAATGGGAGGCGTCACCCACTATAAGTAGCTCTCAGTGAGATTTCCCCTTCAGTCTTTGATGGAGAACAATAGGCCTCTGTTGTAAGTGACTAGAAGAAAGTGTTTCTCAGATGAGAGGCCTGAAGGACAGGAACGTGGCTGCAATGGCTTCCTCATCCATGACATTAAAAAGTGATCACACGTGGCCGGGAATGGACGTCCTTCTACATGGTCACTTCAGAAGGGATTTGTCATTTGCAAATGTCCGGCTGTTGGATTACGGATCATGCATTTATTTGACAACCACTGAATAAAAAAATAAATGGGATCAAAAACCCAATTTCACATGGAATTTTCATAGTCATTTACAAGAGAGTTCCCTTCTGGAGGTCCCGCCGACCACACATGATACACACCGCCCATTGATTTTAATGAAAATTGTGCAATACCTCATTTATACGGTGGTGGCGCTGCAGGAAAATTAAACAGTTCAAGGCGGATCAGGGCAGAAATGTCGCCTGCGAGGGCTCTTCTAACAATCAGACGTTACATTATATACAGCATGTGATTGTTGACCGTTGAATTATTCATCGTCATGGTCACTTGGTAACTTTAACTTTCTTCTCGTCCCCCAGGATGGACCTGCGAGCTTTGTGCGTCATTGTGTTGGTGGCAATCCTGGCTGTGAGTTCTCAGGCTGCTAAAAACAAAAAAGGTAGGACTGGTAATTTTTTTAGTCAATCACTTTATTGTCTGTACGTTCAGTGTACGCAGTGAAAGCTCCTGACTCGTGTCCATGGGTCTCCATTTGGTCTCAGTCTCACTGGTATACCCGAAAAAAGGCTTGGATGAGTTTAGTGAAGCTAATGATGAGCGGGCACTACCATGCTCGGGAGCTTGGTACTCATAACTAATGATGAGTGGGCACTACCATGCTCAGGTGCTCAGTACTGGTAACTAGTGATGAGTGGGCACTACCATGCTCGGGTGCTCAGTACTGGTAACTAGTGATGAGCGGGCACTACCATGCTCAGGTGCTCAGTACTGGTAACTAGTGATGAGTGGGCACTACCATGCTCGGGTGCTCAGTACTGGTAACTAGTGATGAGTGGGCACTACCATGCTCGGGTGCTCAGTACTGGTAACTAATGATGAGTGGGCACTACCATGCTCAGGTGCTCAGTACTGGTAACTAGTGATGAGTGGGCACTACCATGCTCGGGTGCTCAGTACTGGTAACTAGTGATGAGCGGGCACTACCATGCTCAGGTGCTCAGTACTGGTAACTAGTGATGAGCGGGCACTACCATGCTCAGGTGCTCAGTACTGGTAACTAGTGATGAGCGGGCACTACCATGCTCAGGTGCTCAGTACTGGTAACTAGTGATGAGTGGGCACTACCATGCTCAGGTGCTCAGTACTGGTAACTAGTGATGAGTGGGCACTACCATACTCAGGTGCTCAGTACTGGTAACTAGTGATGAGCGGGCACTACCATGCTCGGGTGCTCAGTACTGGTAACTAGTGATGAGCGGGCACTACCATGCTCGGGTGCTCAGTACTAGTAACTAGTGATGAGTGGGCACTACCATGCTCGGGTGCTCAGTACTGGTAACTAGTGATGAGTGGGCACTACCATGCTCGGGTGCTTAGTACTGGTAACTAGTGATGAGCGGGCACTACCATGCTCGGGTGCTCAGTACTGGTAACTAGTGATGAGTGGACACTACCATGCTCGGGTGCTTAGTACTGGTAACTAGTGATGAGCGGGCACTACCATGCTCAGGTGCTCAGTACTGGTAACTAGTGATGAGTGGGCACTACCATGCTCGGGTGCTTAGTACTGGTAACTAGTGATGAGCGGGCACTACCATGCTCAGGTGCTCAGTACTGGTAACTAGTGATGAGCGGGCACTACCATGCTTGGGTGCTCAGTACTGGTAACTAGTGATGAGTGAGCACTACCATGCTCGGGTGCTCAGTACTGGTAACTAGTGATGAGCGGGCACTACCATGCTCAGGTGCTCAGTACTGGTAACTAGTGATGAGCGGGCACTACCATGCTCGGGTGCTCAGTACTGGTAACTAGTGATGAGCGGGCACTACCATGGTTGGGTGCTCAGTACTGCTAACTAGTGATGAGCGGGCACTACCATGCTCAGGTGCTCAGTACTGGTAACTAGTGATGAGCGGGCACTACCATGCTCAGGTGCTCAGTACTGGTAACTAGTGATGAGCAGGCACTACCATGCTCGGGTGCTCAGTACTGCTAACTAGTGATGAGCGGGCACTACCATGCTCAGGTGCTCAGTACTGGTAACTAGTGAGAGCGGGCACTACCATGCTCGGGTGATCAGTACTGGTAACTAGTGAGAGCGGGCACTACCATGCTCGGGTGCTCAGTACTGGTAACTAGTGATGAGCGGGCACTACCATGCTCGGGAGCTCAGTACTGGTAACTAGTGATGAGCGGGCACTACCATGCTCGGGTGCTCAGTACTGGTAACTAGTGATGAGTGGGCACTACCATGCTCGGGTGCTCAGTACTGGTAACTAGTGATGAGCGGGCACTACCATGCTCGGGTGCTCAGTACTGGTAACTAGTGATGAGCGGGCACTACCATGCTCGGGTGCTCAGTACATGTAACTAGTGATGAGCGGGCACTACCATGCTCGGGTGCTCAGTACTGGTAACTAGTGATGAGCGGGCACTACCATGCTCGGGTGCTCAGTACTGCTAACAAGCAGTTGGATGCCTGGATGGGTGCCACTTGAGTACCTAAGTATAATGGAAGTCAAGAGGGAACTCGAACATTTTCCTGAGGAGTTCCCAAAAAAATGCTTGAGTTTTCCATTGACTGTGTGCTCCAGTCAAGGCTGTCTGAACGTCCAACTGCTCTTATCGAGTTCTGAGCCCCTGAGCATGGTAGTGCCCACTCATCACTAGTTATCAGTACTGAGCACCTGAGCATGGTAGTGCCCGCTCATCACTAGTTACCAGTACTGAGCACCCGAGCATGGTAGTGCCCGATCATCACTAGTTACCAGTACTGAGCCCCTGAGCATGGTAGTGTCCGCTCATCACTAGTTACCAGTACAGAGCACCCGAGCATGGTAGTGCCCGCTCATCACTAGTTACCAGTACTGAGCATCCGAGCATGGTAGTGCCCGCTCATCACTAGTTACCAGTACTGAGCACCCGAGCATGGTAGTGCCCGATCATCACTAGTTACCAGTTCTGAGCCCCTGAGCATGGTAGTGCCCACTCATCACTAATGGAGACATGGCCTGTAAACTTTACAGATCAAGATGTGTGTTAAGCCTGTGCTTTATCTGGCAGAGCAGACCGCTTTGTTGCGCATATCGAGGACATATGTAAGCGGGAATGGCTGGATCCCGTAGATTTTGGCTTGACAACCTTTACCCTCTAAGTTGTCTCCAGGATTCTTACATTTTTCTTTATTACCTCATCAGAGAAGGGCAAGAAAGGAGCATCGGACTGCGTGGGATGGAAGTGGAGTCGCTGCGTCCCTAATAGCAAGGACTGTGGTGTAGGAACCCGGGAGGGAACATGCAAAGAAGAGACCAACAAACTCAAGTGCAAGATCCCCTGCAACTGGAAGAAGCCATTTGGTGGTGAGAAACCTCTAGAATCACATTCTCTATATGAAAGAACTGAACGATAATCAAGAGGTCGGTCATCGCGGGATAATCTCACGAGGGGATGCTACCCTACGGTTCTGATTTTTCTGGGGCAAAATGGACCTCTGTAGGGGCAGACTTTAGCAACCACAACAAAATGTGGATGGTTTTGGGATGTTGTGTAGTAAATGGGGTGAATACTTGTTTAATACTAGTGTCCTCTTATGAGGTAGAGTGGTCTAGGTGTGACGCCTAGGTGAATGCACATATGTAAGACATTATCCCTGGATCGTCATTTGCACCACTCTGTGCGGTGCGGTCCTAGAACTAATATCTTCCTATGAGGTGTTGGGTCAACAAAATCTCACATGACCGGGGCTTAGGGGTACGTCTCACATAGCGAGATTGCTGGTGAGTCACGGTTTTGGTGACGCAGCAGTGACCTCATTAGCGATCTCGCTGTGTGTGATACTGAGCAGCGACCCGGCCCCTGCTGTGAAATCGCTGCTCGTTACACACAGCGCTGGTTCATTTATTGGACGTTGCTCTCCCGCTGTGAAGCGCACATCGCTGTGTGTGACAGCGAGAGAGCAACGATCTGAATGTGCAGGGAGCAGGAGCCGGCGTCTGGCAGCCTGCGGTAAGTTGTAACCAAGGTAAATATTGGATAACCAAGCAAAGTCCTTTGCTTGGTTACCCGATATTTACCTTGGTTACTAGCGTCCGCCGCTCTCAGGCTGTCAGTGCCGACTCCCTGCACAAG
Source organism: Anomaloglossus baeobatrachus (assembly GCF_048569485.1). NCBI lineage: Eukaryota > Metazoa > Chordata > Amphibia > Anura > Aromobatidae > Anomaloglossus > Anomaloglossus baeobatrachus. Next base: position 13,300,689 of record NC_134362.1, on the reverse strand, counting down.
TAGCCGGAGTACACATCGGGTAAATAAGTAAAGCGGTTTGCTTATTAACTCGATGTGTACTCTGGCTACGAGTGCAGGGAGCCAGCACTAAGCGGTGTGCGCTGGTAACCAAGGTAAATATCGGGTAACCAAGCGCTTGGTTACCCGATATTTACCTTAGTTACCAAACGCAGCATCGCTTCCACGCGTCGCTGGGGGCTGGTAGCTGGTGAGATCTGCCTGATTGACAGCTCACCAGCAACCATGTAGCGACACAGCAGCGATCCTGACCAGGTCAGATTGCTGGTGGGATTGCTGGAGCGTCGCTAAAGTGTGACGGTACCCTAAGCCCCCTTCTTATCAGCAGCATACACATTACAAAAGAGGGGGATGGGACATCGAACAGCCCTGTTATGACCACCATGAGGTTCTGACTGGCAGGAGCTGAAGACAGTAGATATTAGGACCATAAGACAGTGGCAAATTAACAAAACATATTCCAGTCTTATATAAATTGTCTCAATTTTGTTCGAATGTGGTTAGATTTTTGCAGAGACCTAATTATTAATAATTGTGGGCATGAAAGTGACCGAAACCATAATTAGAAACCCAATTTGCTAATTAATGGCCAATACAATTCTCGTTGTCTCCCATCCTGCAGCCGATTGCAAATACAAGTTTGAAAACTGGGGCGAATGTAACGTGGAAACCGGTGTGAAGAGCCGTTCTGGGACCCTGAAGAAGGCCCTCTTCGAAGCAGAGTGCAAGCAAGCCGTGCAAGCCACCAAACCATGTTCCATCAAGACCAAAACCAAAGGTGAGCCAGAGGAGTAATGGTCTCCTGTCTCCTTAAATCAAGGCCACCACTTCCCAAGACCAACTAAAAGCTGGAGAGGAGCAAAGATCCTCCTGTTTAATCCATATGAACTGTGCTGGGGAGAACTACGTTGTGTTTTAAGGGCACAAATAATTTTTGTGTATTTTTTTCCCCAGGCAAAAAAGGTAAAGGAAAGGACTAGAATGTGAGCAACCGGCACCCCAAGAATGGTCCCATGGCTTCGGCACTCTCAAGAATGATGGAATCTTCAGAAGCCCCTTAAAACCTGTTTCCAACATGCACTCTGTCCTCATCTCCCCCTCCCCATTCCCGATATTTTTATTTTTTAATCACTAATGTCTTTAGGAAGAAAAAGAAAAAAAAAAAAGCGTAAAAGAGAGGAATCTTTCCCTCCTCTGACGAGCTTAAATTGTCCTCCGAGTCCCCCCGCTTTCTTCTTACGGTCTTGTCTGATTTCTGCCGACACTGTCCCTCACGTATATAAACTACAGCCCCCTCCTCCCTATTCGTTCTGTATGTGGTTTCATATTTCTGTGTTTTTTTAGGATTTTTTTTTTTACTTTTTTTTTTTTGTTTTAAATAAATGTACAGTTTGGATTTGTAGATCTGTTGTTGGCGTTTTATTCTCAACAACTCTGAGGCCCCTGAATTAAGGGAAGACCTCCCGAACTAATGAATAAGTCGGCAAATCTCCCGTCCCCTGCGGATCGGCCTGGAACCTTATGGACTCCTGTAATTTGGGGAAGTTTCTTCATTTAGGAGGGTGGAGAGAGATGAGGAATGGGCATGGAGGTTACTGTACCTTCCAAAATGAGGTTTGGCTATGACCAGAAAAGTTGATTTTTCGTGATACAAGAAGGGATACCCCAGATACTTGCCATGAAATGTTGTCGAGTAACGGGTTTGGATCCAGCTCCAGGTTCCCGGACAGTTTAGACTGTGTGGGACCCTCAGTCATGTGATGTCATGTCACCTAAGGATGATGGGGGGGGTAATGAGACCAAATTTTACCATATATGCAGAGCTATTCATAACAAGGGAGGGCACTATGCATACCTCACAAACCATGAAATGTTGGAAAAAGGAATACAAACTGCTTGGTGTGCCTTGACAATCTTGATTTTACACTAAGCAGTATGTATTCCTTTTTTTCAACATTTCATGGTTTGTGAGGCATGCATAGTGCCCTCCCTTGTTATGTATAGCTCTGTGTATATGGGAAAATTTGGTCTGATCCCCCCCAGAAAATGATTTGGTGCACCTTGACAATTTTGATTTTACACTGTCATTTTCTTAGCCTCTCCCAGTGCACATGATGACCCCCCACCACATTCCATCCCCATATTGATGCCCACAGTCCACCAACACAGTATAATACCCCCCTCAAAGTATAATGCTCCTACAGCCCCCCCTCCCCACAGTCTTTAAGACACACTGATGTCCCCAGAGCCTTGCACACAGTATGTCAACCCCATTGCCCCCCTTTCCTAACAGTCTAATGCCCCTACAAGCTCCACACACTATAGAATACCCTGACAATGCCCCCAGAGCTCACCACACAGTGATGAAACACAGCCCCCTATGTAATGGAGGAACTTTACATAACAAAAGCACACTTTATAATAAAAGAATGAAGAATATGTTATATGTAACAAAGGAGGACACTATACAATATAATAAAAGATAACACTACATAATGAGAAGACACTGCTATACATAAGAGGATACTGTGTAGTATGAGATGCCATGCCCCATAAGAGAGGACAGAATGTAATATATAACAAGGTGGGACACTATACAATTACAGAAAGCAGTAGGCATGACTCAAAGCTATATAATAAGGGACGGCACTATACATATGAAGAGAGGATACCATCTAATAAGGGAAGGAATGATACAAAACAAAAGAGGACAGTATGTAATAAAAGAAGGCACTATACATAATGTGTGACACCGGCCTTTATTACAAAATGCCCTCTTAAGAGGACATTGTATAGGGCCATCTCTTTATATACAGTAAGGTAAGACTATGTAATAAGGAACAATGCTATATAAAAAAAGAGGGTGCTCTGTAATATACTTATTAAAGGAAGACACTTTATAATAAGGGAAGGCTCTAAACACAAGGGAGGACACTATGCAATAAGAGAGGCACTATATGGACACTATGCAATATAAGGGAGGACACTATGCAATAAGAGGCACTATATGGACACTATGCAATATAAGGGAGGACACTATGCAATAAGAGAGGCACTATATGGACACTATGCAATATAAGGGAGGACACTATGCAATAAGAGAGGCACTATATGGACACTATGCAATATAAGGGAGGACACTATGCAATATAAGGGAGGACACTATGCAATATAAGGGAGGACACTATGCAATATAAGGGAGGCACTATATAATAATGGACAAGCAATAGTTATTATTGGGGGATGGGACACTATGTAATAAGTTACAGTACTATACAACACAGAAGAGAACATGATTCAATAACAGAGCTTTTAAGAATATGCTGCTTTATGGGATGGAGCTATCCTCCGAAGAGGATGAATGCGCGGTTATTTCTATATGTCCATGCTTCTTGAGAGCGTTCAATAAAAGATCTTTTATATTTCTTATATTTACTTACTGAATTCTGCACTTGTATTTAAACACATTCTCTCATTAGGTGAACGTATCGGGTAATTTTTATTTATTTTTTATATGTATTTGCTTGAGGGGTTTTTGTTTTTGGGAACATATCGGGTAAATATTTACATCCAGTGACTTACAACTGATGTCTCACCTGATTACCGTCACTTTCTCTCATTTGTTCTCCATCTGATCAGACCTTCATGTCACCATCTTCCATTCGTGGCTTTTCTTCTAGAGATTGTTGCACCGATCACCACAATCATGAAAATCACATGGTCACAAATAGTATAAATTTTGCTTCCTGAATAAACAAAAAAAACCCCAAACATTGCGCCCATGGATACAAATATGTCTCTATAGCATTAATATATAATAATCCACTGTGCAACACAACATTCAGACGTATAGAATCTGATAAAGCAGAACTGTGCGCCACCACACAAAAATATAACAAATAGCCATTAGGCATCTTAAAGAGATATTCCTATGATCTGGCTGGAGATTTAAATAAGATATAGGATAGACCAAAATCTGGAATGTTACCATGTTAATATAACTTCTGTATTTCCAGCATATTTTTGGACTCTCTTGGCGATATCTATAAATTTTCTCTATAACTATGCTGGGTGGGCGGGCTCTAATGGATGCTGTGTGCTCTGGCCAATCAGCGTCCTGCCTTTGTAGCTTCCCTTTCACAGTATGACTCACATATCTGCAGCAGCATCTCCCTCCTCCCTCTCTTTAGGTTCTGAGAAATAGCTTTATGGAAACTTACATTTGCACCTAAATAGACACAGTAAATGATAAAGTTTTGAATATTTAATAGCTAAATTGATACATTGCAAGTAGCAACCAAGAGAGTGTTACATTTGATTTTGGGCGTGGCCGGTGCAGAGCTGGACGGCACCACTGGTCCGGGCCATAACACAACATCATTATGAAACCTGTGTTCTGAGATTTATGGGCCTGTGAGAGAACAGAATCCGTTTTGTTCTTGTAGTGTCCATCTTGTCTTATAGGGTTCATCTAATGGTTCGGTTCCACTTGCGTTTTGCACGGACGAGTGCAATCCGATAAAACATCAAATTGCTCTCACTCCAGTGCAAAACTATGGGGCAGCGTCCATCTGCGATTGATTTCTCCTGTCATTGCGGCATGCGGAATTAAATCACAGCATGTTATGTTTGGCAGAGATTCTTGGCTCACACTCCCCCATACAAGTCTATGGGAGCGTGTGAAACATCGCACTGCACTCGCACGTCATCCGACGGCAGTGTGATTTACGCAGAGTGCTCCCTCCCTCTCCTCCGCAGCTGTGATATGATCACAAGATCACATCACAGTCACACGACCCTCGACTGACGCTCGCAGCAGAGGAGATGGGGAGAAAGTGCTCCCTCCCTCTTCTCTGCACCTGTGATATAATCACAAAATCACATCACAGTCACACGACTCTCGACTGACGCTCGCAGCAGAGGGTCATTGGCATTTCGCATCGGAAGCTATACACAAGTGGAACCGAGGCCTTTCACTAATAAACGCTGAAGTTTCCCATTTCTGTTCATGCCCCTATTGCTCTTATTGGTGCATAGTTCAGAGAGGACTTATACTTTGTCTGTGACCCTATATAAACTGGTCACATGCACTAATATAGGAGAATTCTTTGAGTGCACCATACTAAGTGTGTGCTGTATTGATTTCCTGAGCGCTCATAAAGCAAATCTTATTAATTTGGAGTTCAAAAGGCATAGGAGTGTTTTTTGCTCACAGGCCCAATTCACTTGCACCTTTTTTTTTTTATAATATCTGTTGTATTTTTCGTCCATTTTCCTTATTTGAAGTCTATTTTCTATATATCCACCTAATTTATTTTAATGTTAGTGACTGGGGGCGGAGTTTTCAGCAAATTCGTCAATTGCAATTTTTTTTAAAAAGTACAAATTTCAAGAATTTGGACTTTTTTTTAAAAAAATTGGAGCTTTCCTGCCGGAGCCGCGTCCTCTGGATATTCTCTACTAATCTGCTATGAAATCTTTTCATGCACCGGTTTTCGCAGACGCCCACCGGGGCGCAGTGACCGGACCCTACAATCCTTTCATCGCTCAGACATGTTTCTCTGTGACTCATCTCTATGTGGAGATGTTCCTAGAATACTGGCGATTTCGCCCCTTGCAGACATATTTGTGTGGGAGCTGCAGACAGAAACCTCACAATTTCGTGGTTGGAGAGCCGCCGGCTCAGTGAGCAAGTGTCCCCACATCTGTTGGGTTGTAGACTGCAATGTGCATGTTCCTTGCACAGAATTTCTCTTGTCGTTAGAGCAGCAGTTTGTGCTCCAGAGCTGTGCTCCTCTGGACAATGTGTCCGGTGTCAGACATTATACTTCTTTAGGAAGAGTAATTTTTTTTAATGCATGAGACTGGCTTATAGAACTCAATATGAGGGTTACTCTGCAGCCAGGCCTGTGCAGGGAATATTCTATATATTTGCTATTGGCATGTAAAGGGTTTGGATACTGGTGCCGCACTATAGGTTATAATATAAGCGTTATATGATGTATACAGCGGACGGCAGGCTGTCACCGCTCCACCCTGGGGTCAAATCTAACCAGTAATAAACCAGGATTACAATATCTCCACCTGGTGGTCAGAAGTGGCACTGCAGCTTATAATTGTAAAGGGAACGTGTCATCAGAAAATGACCTATAGTATAATCAGAGTTTTGTGTTACTTTTTTTTCTTTTTATACATTTTTGGAATTGTTTTTGCATGTACAGATCTTTATTAAAAAAATAAAATTGGAAATCTTGGAATTTTCACCCTGGTCACTGAGGCTACATGAGAGTCACACTTTGTCCTTTCATGCAGAGTTTTCAGCGGTCTCATTATCAGAGGTAGAATTAGAATAACAGCTAACAGCTGACGACAGAGGATCCACCAATCACAAATAGGCAATGTCACAGCTCACCCTCTCCCTCCCAATAACAATAGGCAATATCACAGCTCAACCTCTTCCTCCCAATCGGCAATGTCACAGCTCACCCTCTTCCCCCCAATCGCAATAGGCAATGTCACAGTTCACCCTTTTCCTTCCAATCACAATAGGCAATGTCACAGTTCACCCTCTCCCTCCCAATAACATTAGGCAATATCACAGCTCACCCTCTTCCTCCCAATCGGAAATGTCACAGCTCACCCTCTCCCTCCCATTCACAATAAGCAATGTTACAGCTCACCTTCTCCCTCCCAATAGCAATAGGCAATGTCACAGCTCACCCTCTCCCTCCCAATCGCAATAGGCAATGTCACAGCTCACCCTCTTCCTTCCAATCACAATAGGCAATGTCACAGCTCACCCTCTCGCTCCCAATCACAATAAGCAATGTTACAGCTCACCCTCTTCCTTCCACCCTCTTCCTCCCAATAACAATAGGCAATATCACAGCTCACCCTCTTCCTCCCAATCGGCAATGTCACAGCTCACCATCTCCCTGCCAATCACAATAAGCAATGTTACAGCTCACCCTCTTCCAATCGCAATAGGCAATGTCACAACTCACCCTCTCCCTCCCATCGCAATAGGCAATGTCACAGCTCACCCTCTCGCTCCCAATCACAATAAGCAATGTTACAGCTCACCCTCTCGCTCCCAATCACAATAAGCAATGTTACAGCTCACCCTCTTCCTCCCAATCACAATAAGCAATGTTACAACTCACCCTCTCCCTCCCATCGCAATAGGCAATGTCACAGCTCACCCTCTCGCTCCCAATCACAATAAGCAATGTTACAGCTCACCCTCTCGCTCCCAATCACAATAAGCAATGTTACAGCTCACCCTCCCTTCACAATGACTGTTACACATGCTCAGTAGATGGATACGAGCCAGGGGCAGTCCGTTGCTTCTAATGTACATGTTGAAGTCTAAAAAAGCCACAGTGATCAATTTGAAAATTGAAACATTTCTACTTATATATATATATAATGTTTAATAAATATTGAAATATGGGGGGATGGACCTTGTCAAAACATTTTTTTTGTTAATTAATAGAAAAAAAAATTGATTTAAACAATAGGTAATTCTTGACACCGCTGTGTATGCTGGAGGGAATATGCTCAAACGTTTTGGAAAAAATTGTGCAAAATAAGAAGGTTTCAAAAATAGAAGCGTTAAAAGTTTATTTGTATCAATTAACAAAATGCAAAAAGTGGAAGAACAGAAGAGAAATGTAAATCCCATCAGTATTGGATGACCGCTCTGTCATTCTTGTAAGAACACTCATACACGTGGCGATAATCCTACACTCCGGATACTGAAGGGATTTACTTTTTTTTTCTTCACTTCACTAATTTTATCAAATAAGAAAACTTCCAGCCATTATCACTTCTATTCTGTAAAGCTTTTTTACTTTGCAATTATTTTAGGCACAGCCTCCTCATGAAAAGGTTGAAACGTGCGTCGAGGTGTTTGGTGGGTTTTTCTTACCTTGTATTATGTGAGTATTGGACGGATGATTTATACATGAACAATTAGAGCTGGTTTATGTTGGAAATAGGCGCTGTATGAGTGGACATTTAGCCTTAATAGGCATACTTATATCACCTATTTTTCATCTATAGGATATTCACTCCAATTGTTGAAATAATCACTATATATTAATCGTCTGAGTCTCTTATAAATTTATAGTAATCAATTTCTATTTGAATATTTATTCTTTCATATATTACTGTTAGAATAGTTCTAAAGAGATATTTATATTTATGAAATTTGATATTTATTTTGAATATTTATTGAAAAGACGGAGTAGGATTTATATAGCAATTTAATATTTGGGGACTTAATAAATCCATGCAGTGGTTTTGTATATATTGGTTCCATCAGTGCAACATATTTGAATATTGGGGAGAGTTTCGGGGTGTTGCTCGGTTTATACATTTTTTTTTATATATTTTATAATCTTACAATTTGAGTATAATATCCCTCCACTTCTCTTACCAATAATCTGTGGTCAAAAATCCCCCTATGTTTGTTTTTTCAAGTGTTTGTTTTCTCGGTGTTTTCTAATGGTGTAGATTAAATAAATGTTTTTAAAAAACAATTTTGCAAAATAAAAAATAAATATTTGATACAATATACTCTGATTTCTGTTTGCTTTTTATTAATTATTTTAGGCAGTTGTGGGGAAACCTAATGCCGCGTGTTCCTTTACGGCTCAATCGTGACTTATTTCATATTCAAAAAGGCGTCTGCAAAAATATCTAAAAGTAAAAGACAAAGATCAGGAGCCGAGGCCACATTTACCTTATAGAACACATATTTTATTTATTTTTTAGGGGTAACAAAAAATAATTTAAAAGAGAAGATTGAGGGTTCTCCATCCCGCCCAGCATCACCTGCGGTTTCCTCGCTCCTCCCGTGTCCGTTTTTTTGGCACATATTACAGTAATATTACATCTCAATGACCTCGTGTTACATGGTCCCGACTCATCGTCTGCCGTTCTCCTGCTCTGGTTAGTAATATACAATATAAACTCTGTCCAAAGTGATACAAAGATTAGCCATGGATACGGAAAAATAATATATCATGGATGGAAAAGTGATGGCGTGAGCCCAGTGTGCACACGGATAGATCACAACTCAATCTGAAAGACCTGATCCTGCAGATATTGGAAGCTACATAGCGGCCACCAATTCGCCTGCTCATGGCCGCCCATCAATGGTGCACTGCCTACCCAGCCCATAAAATATGGAATGTGTTTGGACAGGCTAGATGGTATGGTATGGCGCTATTGACCACAGGTTGGCATATAACATACTTTTAGCTGTAACATCGACCCTTGACCACGCTTACGCTTCCCCGAAGACCCCATGGCACAGAAGAGTCAACCGTGATTTTTGAGATCATGCAGAATTAAAAAAAAAAATACAGATTTAGGTAAAAAAATATTCATCCTTGTGTTCAGTTCCAGCTACATGTCGAGCGCTCCCATTTGGAAAGTGACTCGAATTGGCACTCACATCTAGTAATGGCAAGGTCTTTTTGGCTCCTTCAGGCGCTTGTCCACATATCGGAAATCAGACGCACAGGGTGTAGCTATCGGGTGTGCAGAGGTAGCAATCACACCCGGGCCCTGGTGCCTGAGGGCGGCCAAAACTCCCCTTTGCCACATAAGACACAGTACTACAAATGGCACATGGTATGCGAGGGGCTGGTATCAATTTTACATTGGGGCCTAGCGGCTCAATCTATGGCAGAGGCGTAAAAACTTACTTGGCACTTCTCTAAAGACCCTTTTACATACAGGGACAATCGATTAACACAATTGCTTGGTCTCCATACAGATTGCGGATTTTCGGCGGCAAATTCCCAGCTTACGCGGTAAAACGTGCTGCCGATAATGAGTTTTAGGCCAACGTAACAGATGCAAAAGTGTGAATCATTCTTCTGAACACCCATTTGGCAAATTTTTGGCACTTGTAAAAAGGCCTCATCCCATGTAAAAAGACCATTACCATAAGATGAAACCTTTCCAAAAAGACCCCGTCTTTGAGAAGACCTCCTTATCCAGACTATATATCATGCCCGCTGGCCATCGTCTATCAGAAGACCACTTGTCAGTGCAATTATAGAGGACAGATTATACAGATTGTGACCTGATTTTAGCAGACCTAATGATTTAAAAAAACATGGCCCGAGATTAGGATTTTTTGGTACTCAACATAAGTCATCATAGGGTCAGATGAATGATACCCCGATGTATGTACGCATACAAGTCACCTATATAAAGAGGTAACCGGATGCCCCACAACAGGGGGGACAGAGTTCTCCAAATCCTCTCTACAACAGACAGTTTCCACCCTGGAGAGTTTCCGTAGAATCTGATCAGATAAACCCCAAAACTAATCCACAGGTGCCGGCCACTCGTGGATGGTAACATTACATATAGGATCATTGAAGGCTGGAGTTACTAGAGGTCACACCAAGGGTTGGAGTAGTAGAAGCCTTCAGATGAAATGGGCACAAGGGATATGCTTGGTAAGAACAGTTTCTATGAAATGAATAGTCTGCCCTTATCTAGGAGAACATTACGAAGCCACCACGACTGATCGCTGCTCTGTAGGACCGAGGCAGAATGCACATGGGACCTTTGGAGGTTTCGAGCAGCGGTAAAATAAATCCTAATCACTGGCTGACCCGGTGACATCTGTAGTCAGTAGTTCACAAGTGTGTGTGGTTCTTTAGGATTGGCGCCCACCGTTGATGGACCTAGATGGAGACTCTTACACTTATCTGTCAAAACAGGACTTGTTCTTATAATAGTGTTGACTGAATTTGACTCATCTCCTTGCTGTCCTTCTGGCCAAATCAGGGCTCCCTAGAATGTCAGGGGTGGTTTTTGTGGCCTAGGACATGCTCCCAAGTCCATACTGTCACTTTCCTTCCATCGAGCAAAGTTCCAGGCACAGTTCCTTATGGAAGTCTATCTGGCCGTGCCGATGTTCTTATACTGACACATGAGGAGATGTTTGAAGGTCTTTTTGAAGGTAGCGTTACACAAGGCATAACAAGCTGGGTTTATCGTACTGTTCACGTAGCAGAGCCAGTAGCCTATGTACCACACAGTTTCTGGAATACAAGTCTCGCAGAAAGTGTTTATTAGGACCATGACGTTGTAAGGAGTCCAAGTAACAATGAAGGCCAACAGTATAGCAAAGATGGTCCTGGTGACTTTCTTCTCCCTAGCCGCCATCTGTCTTTTTTTCCGAACTTGATTGCGAGCTATGCTGGCGAATTTCCTCGCCACATTGGCTGGTCGAGAGTTGGGCAGGTTGGAGTCTTTGTGCAGAGGTATAGAACATTCGGGAACTATCTCGATAGCCGTTACACACTCATTACCTGTCTGCTTGGTCACAATTTTAATTTTGGACCACTTTGAGGCAGCACCAACCCTTGGATGCAGTTGTTGCAAGCTTTGAGTCGGAGCCAAGACGACACCAGAAGACGGATCATTCGCTTGCTTTTCCTGAGGGTTATGGGTCATGCTAGCGGAACTAGATTCATTCGAGGTCTCTTTTTCATCCACCGATTGAAGGTTGGTCAATGACTTCTCTAGCTTGCCATTTCTTATGCCATTCTCGCCTTCGGCCTTCACTTCCACTGTCTCGGATTTAGGAAGACTCTTTGTCTGCTTGATCAGAGGACTCTTCATGGAGCTTATGGGTTTACTCTTTTTCTCTGGTTTGGTCTCTGGACAATGCCGGCGGACTCGGCTTCTGCTGGCCAATGAGATGTGAATATAGAGGATGGTCATGATGATCACGGGAAGATAGAAGGCAGCTATGGCCGTGCCGAAAGTAACTGCAGGGTTGGAGAGAAACTGAATATAGCACTCCCTATCTTCCACTGTCCTCTCACCCACAATAAATTGCCAAAACAGTATTGCGGGTGCCCAGAGTGCAAAGGAAAGAAGCCAAGCCGCAGCAATCATCAATCCCGCCATCTTGGTGGTTCTTCGAGCTGGATAGGTCAAGGGTTTGGTAACGCAGAAATATCGATCAAAGCTAATGATCAGAAGGTTCATCACGGAGGCATTACTGACCACGTAGTCCAATGCCAACCATAGATCGCACACAATGGGTCCAAGAGGCCAGTAGCCCTTTATAATGTAGACGGAGTAGAGGTTCATGGAGAAGACTCCGATGATGAGGTCGGCACAGGCCAAGCTGAAGAGAAAGTAATTGTTGACTGTCTGTAGTTGGCGGTTGACTTTGATTGAGAGCATCACCAAGATGTTACCCACAACGGTGACCAAGCTGAGGGAACCCGTCACGGTGGCAATGAAGATCATCTCCATGGTTTGATACTTGCCCTCTGCGGTGTTGTTGGCAGGTTGGGTGGGAAGGCCCGTCGCATTCGCCCAGGTGTCGTTTTCCATTCTGTCTGGCCAACGAGGAGTCGATATGTTGTAGAAAAGCTCTACGGAAAGAACAAAAAAAGAAAAAAATCAGAAAAAACAGAAAAATGGAAAGTTACAATTGTCATAAACATCGCTACCAAGAGAATTGCACTCGCAGACACGGAGCGCACTGTCAGCGCACTCAATTAGACGGCTGTCGGGAAGGCCCGACGTGTTCCATGGTCCTTGCATAATGGTCTTCAAAGACGATGGGAACGAGCGTCTTGGGTCATTGTTATTAGTTAATTAGTGTGTCATTTTAATGAGCCCGGTGGCAACTTTTCTCCCAAACCGCAGGAAAACGGCTATTTTTGTACAAAGTGGCTGCGAGTGGGGAATGCTGGGAAAGCGTCTTCTAAGCAGCGAGACTTTCTGAAGTTTTCCAGCCATTGCACAACGCAAAACAGATTCATGACATAAACCGCAGCAAAATATACTCCAGACCGAGTGGTACAACGTATGATGAGCCGAGGGGTAAACGGCAGCGTTCATAACAGCATATCTGACCGAATCGCCCTGTATACAGACCCCAGACCAGAGCCCTCCCCCATATACAGACCCCAGACCAGAGCCCTCCCCATATACAGACCCCAGACCAGAGCCCTGCTCCATATACAGACCCCAGACCAGAGCCCTGCTCCATATACAGACCCCAGACCAGAGCCCTCCTCCATATACAGACCCCAGACCAGAGCCCTGCTCCATATACAGACCCCAGACCAGAACCCTCCCCCATATACAAACCCCAGACCAGAGCCCTCCTCCATATACAGACCCCAGGCCAGGGCCCTCATCTATATACAGACCAGAGCCCACCCCCATATACAGACCCCAGACCAGAGCCCTGCTCCATATACAGACCCCAGACCAGAGCCCTGCTCCATATACAGACCCCAGACCAGAGCCCTGCTCCATATACAGACCCCAGACCAGAGCCCTCCTCCATATACAGACCCCAGACCAGAGCCCTCCCCATATACAGACCCCAGGCCAGGGCCCTCATCCATATACAGACCCCAGACCAGAGCCCTCCCCATATACAGACCCCAGACCAGAGCCCTCCCCATATACAGACCCCAGACCAGAGCCCTCCTCCATATACAGACCCCAGACCAGAGCCCTCCCCATATACAGACCCCAGACCAGAGCCCTGCTCCATATACAGACCCCAGACCAGAGCCCTCCCCATATACAGACCCCAGACCAGAGCCCTCCCCATATACAGACCCCAGACCAGAGCCCTCCTCCATATACAGACCCCAGACCAGAGCCCTCCCCATATACAGACCCCAGACCAGAGCCCTGCTCCATATACAGACCCCAGACCAGAGCCCTCCTCCATATACAGACCCCAGGCCAGGGCCCTCATCTATATACAGACCAGAGCCCACCCCCATATACAGACCCCAGACCAGAGCCCTCATCCATATACAGACCCCAGACCAGAGCCCTGCTCCATATACAGACCCCAGACCAGAGCCCTCCCCATATACAGACCCCAGACCAGAGCCCTCCCCATATACAGACCCCAGACCAGGGCCCTCAACTATATACAGACCAGAGCCCTCCACCATATACAGACCCCAGGCCAGGGCCCTCATCCATATACAGACCCCAGACCAGAGCCCTCCCCAGATACAGACCCCAGACCAAAGCCCTCCTCCATATACAGACCCCAGACCAGAGCCCTCCTCCATATACAGATCCCAGACCAGAGCCCTCCCCATATACAGACCCCAGGCCAGGGCCCTCATCTATATACAGACCCCAGGCCAGGGCCCTCATCTATATACAGACCCCAGGCCAGGGCCCTCATCTATATACAGACCCCAGGCCAGGGCCCTCATCTATATACAGACCAGAGCCCACCCCCATATACAGACCCCAGACCAGAGCCCTCATCCATATACAGACCCCAGACCAGAGCCCTGCTCCATATACAGACCCCAGACCAGAGCCCTCCCCATATACAGACCACAGACCAGAGCCCTCCCCATATACAGACCCCAGACCAGGACCCATATCTATATACAGACCAGAGCCCTCCACCATATACAGACCCCAGGCCAGGGCCCTCATCCATATACAGACCCCAGACCAGAGCCCTCCCCAGATACAGACCCCAGACCAAAGCCCTCCTCCATATACAGACCCCAGACCAGAACCCTCCTCCATATACAGACCCCAGACCAGAACCCTCCCCAGATACAGACCCCAGACCAAAGCCCTCCTCCATATACAGACCCCAGACCAGACCCCTCCCCATATACAGACCCCAGACCAGAGCCCTCCCCATATACAGACCCCAGACCAGAGCCCTCCCCATATACAGACCCCAGGCCAGGGCCCTCATCTATATACAGACCCCAGGCCAGAGCCCTCCCCAGATACAGACCCCAGACCAGAGCCCTCCCCATATACAGACCCCAGGCCAGAGCCCTCCCCAGATACAGACCCCAGACCAAAGCCCTCCCCCATATACAGACCCCAGACCAGAGCCCTCATCCATATACAGACCCCAGGCCAGAGCCCTCCCCAGATACAGACCCCAGACCAAAGCCCTCCCCCATATACAGACCCCAGACCAGAGCCCTCCCCCATATACAGACCCCAGACCAGAGCCCTCCCCAGATACAGACCCCAGACCAAAGCCCTCCTTCATATACAGACCCCAGACCAGAACCCTCCTCCATATACAGACCCCAGACCAGAGCCCTCCCCAGATACAGACCCCAGACCAAAGCCCTCCTCCATATACAGACCCCAGACCAGAGCCCTCCCCATATACAGACCCCAGGCCAGGGCCCTCATCTATATACAGACTCCAGGCCAGGGCCCTCATCTATATACAGACGAGAGCCCACCCCCATATACAGACCCCAGACCAGAGCCCTCCACCATATACAGACCCCAGACCAGAGTCCTCCTCCATATACAGACCCCAGACCAGAGCCCTCCCCATATACAGACCCCAGACCAGAGCCCTCCCCATATACAGACCCCAGACCAGACCCCTCCCCATATACAGACCCCAGACCAGACCCCTCCCCATATACAGACCCCAGACCAGACCCCTCCCCATATACAGACCCCAGACCAGACCCCTCCTCCATATACAGACCCCAGGCCAGGGCCCTCATCTATATACAGACCAGAGCCCACCCCCATATACAGACCCCAGACCAGAGCCCTCCCCCATATACAGACCCCAGACCAGAGCCCTCCCCCATATACAGACCCCAGACCAGAGCCCTCCACCATATACAGACCGCAGACCAGAGCCCTCCTCCATATACAGACCCCAGACCAGAGCCCTCCTCCATATACAGACCCCAGACCAGAGCCCTCCCCCATAAACAAACCCCAGACCAGAGCCCTCCTCCATATACAGACCCCAGGCCAGGGCCCTCATCTATATACAGACCAGAGCCAACCCCCATATACAGACCCCAGACCAGAGCCCTCCACCATATACAGACCCCAGACCAGAACCCTCCTCCATATACAGACCGCAGACCAGAGCCCTGCTCCACATACAGACCCCAGACCAGAGCCCTCATCCATATACAGACCCCAGGCCAGGGCCCTCATCTATATACAGACCAGAGCCCACCCCCATATACAGACCCCAGACCAGAGCCCTCCACCATATACAGACCCCAGACCAGAACCCTCCTCCATATACAGACCGCAGACCAGAGCCCTGCTCCATATACATACCCCAGACCAGAGCCCTCCTCCATATACAGACCGCAGACCAGAGCCCTGCTCCATATACAGACCCCAGACCAGAGCCCTTATCCATATACAGACCCCAGGCCAGGGCCCTCATCCATATACAGACCCCAGACCAGAGCCCTCCCCCATATACAGACCCCAGACCAGAGCCCTCCCCATATACAGACCCCAGACCAGAGCCATGCTCCATATACAGACCCCAGACCAGAGCCCTCCCCATATACAGACCCCAGACCAGAGCCCTCCCCATATACAGACCCCAGGCCAGGGCCCTCCCCATATACAGACCCCAGACCAGAGCCCTCCCCCATATACAGACCCCAGACCAGAGCCCTCCTCCATATACAGACCCCAGACCAGAGCCCTCCTCCATATACAGATCCCAGACCAGACCCCTCCCCATATACAGACCCCAGACCAGAGCCCTCCCCCATATACAGACCCCAGACCAGAGCCCTCCCCATATACAGACCCCAGACCAGAGCCCTCCCCATATACAGACCCCAGACCAGAGCCCTCCCCATATACAGACCCCAGACCAGAGCCCTCCCCATATACAGACCCCAGACCAGAGCCCTCCTCCATATACAGACCCCAGACCAGAGCCCTCCTCCATATACAGACCCCACACCAGAGCCCTCCCCATATACAGACCCCAAACCAGAGCCCTCCCCCCATATACAGACCCCAGACCAGAGCCCTCCACCATATACAGACCCCAGACCAGAGCCCTCCACCATATACAGACCCCAGACCAGAGCCCTCATCCATATACAGACCCCAGGCCAGGGCCCTCATCCATATACAGACCCCAGACCAGAGCCCTCCCCATATACAGACCCCAGACCAGAGCCCTGCTCCATATACAGACCCCAGATCAAAGCCCTCCTCCATATACAGACCCGAGACCAGAGCCCTGCTCCATATACAGACCCCAGACCAGAGCCCTCCCCATATACAGACCCCAGACCAGAGCCCTCCTCCATATACAGACCCCAGACCAGAGCCCTCCCCATATACAGACCCCACACCAGAGCCCTCCCCATATACAGACCCCAGACCAGAGCCCTCCCCCCATATACAGACCCCAGACCAGAGCCCTCCTCCATATACAGACCCCAGACCAGAGCCCTCCCCCATATACAGACCCCAGACCAGGGCCCTCATCTATATACAGACCCCAGACCAGAGCCCTCCCCATATACAGACCCCAGACCAGAGCCCTCCTCCATATACAGACCCCAGACCAGAGATAATCGCTGTATACAGGCTTCAATACAGACCCTCATTATACATACCAAACCTCCTGTATATAGATCAGCTAAAAATACAGACCTTGTACCAAAGACTCATATATATTTATATACAGTATATACACATATATTAGACACAGACCCGAGCTATACAAACCCCAGACCGCTGCATCGCCCCTTCTTCATCGCTATATACCGTACAATCCTCAGTCCAGACCCTCATTATACAAACCACAGATAAACCCTCCTGTGCATAGAAAATAAGGCCGGCTTCTATCGTTTTTTGCTCTGAAAGCTGCGCTGGGGCTTATTTTCTGGGGACGCCTTATGCAACAATCCACATTTATATCTGAACAGAAAATCCACATTTCTTCACATGTAATCATCACATTCTGGAACATTCCGTGTTCCTCCTATCACTGGTCAGATGTACATTGTCTTATGTGATCTGCTCTTCTCATGGTCCAGTCCTATAGTGGGGGGCACAGACCCTATTCACAAAGCTTCAAATTACCTCCTTAAATGTATTATCTGTGTACTGCTACGGTTACCATTCTCAAGATGGACAATGATATCGGTGAATTCTTACCTAATGCCCCCTCAGTGACCTATAGGAAGGCCCGCTCGATTAAGGAAAGACTGGTCCACAGCCACTTTTCGAGTCCTGATAGGACATGGCTAAGGAATCCAGTCAAAGGATGTTATAAATGCAGCGGCTGCATTGCATGTGGTCATATCAACCCAGGTAAATTTTTCTTTTCTCATGTTCTTGGGAAACGCTTTGATATCCGCTCATTCATTAACTGCAAAACGAAGGGCGTTATCTACAAAGCCACCTGTAGTTGCCAGAAAGAATATGTGGGAAAGACCAAGAGAGAATTTAGGAGGAGAATAGGGGAACACATCCGCGATATCCGCCTAGGCAATGATACACCTGTGGCCCGTCACATTATGGAACATCACGCAGGTGATATTAAATCAATCAGTTTTCAGGGTATTGATGTCGTGACTCCCCCCCTCAGAGGCGGTAACTGGGATAACAAAATTCTGAGACAAGAAACGAAGTGGATCTTCTGGCTAAAAACTAGCAAACCTTTGGGCCTTAATGAATCTCTTTCTTTTGCACCCTTTGTGGTAGATTAGTACAGATAAGTGGTTAGGAGGGATAGTCGTCGCCCGAGTGGGGGCACCAACCACCGTTCTATCCTAGGGTGCCGACCTCCACAAATAGGTAGGGCCAGGCTTAGATATAGGGCTGTAGTTTGGCTCTAGAATGGTGTCGGTGTTGTCTTCTACCTTTTTCCCTCTTAGGCCATACAACGGGTTTGTGCCCTATACCGTATCACCTAATTCTCCCTATATCCTTACTGACCTCTCCTGATCCTTTTGACACATTTTGTGTCCTGGCCCCTTGTCATTATATAAACAACGTACATAATCTGTGTATTTATTTTCCCTTTCTGAATGAATGTGTCTGCTGATGCATTATATGTTTTTCATTGCCTGTATTATGTATGAGCCTCCTACCTATCTGGGTGCCTGTACTATATATGACAGGCTTGTCTCGGCCCAATGTGGATGTGGATGGGCCGTTTTTTTCATATGGCCGTTGTGTAACGCTGATCTTGCGATATTAGCCGTGGCCATTTTGTTGTGGTCATTTACCTGCGTTGTCAAGGTTTACATGACCACTGCGCACGCCCTCTATGTGACGTACACATCGCGACCGCGATCATGTAAGTGGGTTCACTGCGGCAGGCGGATGTGACGTCAGACGCCACCGTAAATGAGCGGTTCATTTAAACCTGACGGCGTACTATGTCAGGCGCACTCTGCCCAGGAATATCCCTGGTATTAATGGAGGTAAGCTGCATCCGCCGCGCTATGTTAGACCGCTCGCATTGCATTATTAACATAGACCCCTTCACCATTTTGACATGGTTTGTGCCTATGCTTTCTAACAGTAATATATGCCGCTTTGCATGGGTCTCATTGTGACCTGAATACCGGATTGTTTATCCTCCCCTGATGATGTAAAGACAACGCGTTGGGAGAATCCTGCACAACTGCTGGATACTGTATTGGAACCTGTGGAGACCTGAGTCATCTAGATTAAGGACCAGGCGATCTCATATGTTATGGTTACCAGAAACACCCAGCAATAAGTGCTCCATTTGGTACAGGGAAAGGGTGACACGGCAGACGGGGTAAGACCGTTCCTTTTTTCATCCTGTACTCACCGCCAGCTGTAGTTCTGGCAGGTGTTTATTGTGGCTGTTTAGTATGTGATATTCATTACATGTTCATTACTGCTGGTATATTGTGCAGTACAGTGTGCTAACTACATATATGAATGTCACATTCCACGTATCAAACTGTGTGATCAGCCAATTGGTCCTCTACCTTGTATGAGTGTATTGGCTGTTTTAGTGGTCTGTTTTTTGTTGTTTTTTTAGGTCCATTGTGGATTTTTAATAATACATTAGATTAAAGGCTAAGTTTTAGGCGTATGTCTTTCTCTTCACTTTGCTATTCCTATTATTTACTAGTGAATTGATACCCAGTAGCTATTTCAATATTTATTGAGGGGTATGGCTGGCTTCCTCACTACAGGCTTTGATACTAGCTCATGGGCAACAGAGGCAAAAGAGGTGTTTTCAGAAAGGGAATTTACACAGAAAAAATACACACCATCACTCAATGGTGCTTTCAGGGATCTGACCAAAACCTATAAAAACAGGATTACTTCCTGGTGGGAGATACAATCCCTTGAATGTTATCTCAAGGACCATATTGTACCACGTAACATACGCATCTCTCTCACTCCGAATTACAGGTATAAAAACCCGGAGTTAATTTCTGCATGGCATAAAGAGATCACTAACTGCTCCCTGAAATTAATGACCCTCTTATTGGAAGAGGAGAAGAAAAATCTGGCCAGGTTAGACGGCTTACTCAGGGAACAAGTTGAGATCACAAAAAAATTCTCTAGTGAGACGGAATTTGGGACGAAGGAGACCACCTTACAGGGTATTATTGAGAAACATCAGTATCATTTGAAGGAGAAAAAACACAGGTTTTACATTAGAGACGTGCAGGAATTTAGAGACAACAAGGCATATAATTTTCCTGTCATTAGATATAATAAACCGAGTGATACAGAAGGTACATCTACCGATACAGAGTTTTCTGATACAGAGGGGAGGGGGAACCAGCGGAGGACTAAACAAAGGGGAAGAGGTAGGAATTCAGACAGGGGTGGTTTCAATAAGGGACCTTTTTTAGAGTCCAACCACTTCCTGAGGAGCAAACAAGGCCCAGTGGGTTTCAATCCACAGGGGATTCAACCCAGATAATTAACCTCTCGAATAGACCCCTCTCCAAGATAGAAATGACGGTACTCAGTAAGGGGCTCTCCTTCGTTCCTACGTCTGATTTCAACCATTTTGATGCGGTAAAAGATCTTAATTTATTTACAAGAAAACTCAAATGGAAGAAACACTTTGCCATGGAGAATAAGAAAATTTGTAGAGAGATGGGTATTGCGAATGATTTGTTGGAGGATGTCAGATTCCTGTACAATCTGAGTGACATTAATCCAAATTCTGAGGGTAGAGGTCCCTTTACTGACCTGAAACTAAAGAGCAGTAAGATGCCTCCGGCTATTAGTGAGGTGTCCTCCATTGATATTTTTTGCAACTTGGTCACAAGGGATCTAGCTACGATCACTGAAAAGCACAATAGTAAATTCAATCTTACTAAAGATGAGATGGTATGTCTTGGGAATTTGGAGAAGGACACTGATATTGTAATCAAGGAATCAGATAAAGGTGGCAACATCGTACTTATGAATGTCTTTGATTACAAAAAGATGTGTTTGGACATCCTGGATGATAGATCCAATTATGAGAAACTTGATCGGAATCCCACATCCGACTATCTGGCGACCTTGAGAGAATTGTTATTGAGTGCACGTGGTAGAGACTTAATTAGTAAAACGGAATTTGACTTTCTATATCCTCCATTCCCAGTAACTCCGACCTTCTATTGCCTTCCAAAGGTACACAAGGGCCTATCCCCCTTACGGGGTAGGCCAATAGTGTCAGGCATCGGAAGCGTGTCACAGAATATTGGTGTCTATGCTGACAGAATATTAAGACCTTTTGTTACATCTCTGGGTTCTCATCTTAAAGACACTACGGATTTGCTCAAAAAATTGGAGGGGATTACCATCGAGGACGATGTCATTTTTGTGAGCATTGATGTTGAATCCCTCTACTCCTCAATTAGACACGACCTGGGTTTACAGGCGGTAAGCTTTTTTTGAGAAGTAGGGGGCAACAATTCGATGAGCATAATGCATTTCTTTTGAGTCTTGTTGAATTTTGTCTTAAAAATAATTCCTTCCTGTTTGACGGTCAGGTTTTCCACCAGCTGAGGGGGACCGCGATGGGGAGTCCGGTGGCCCCATCGTATGCTAATCTCCTTCTCGGCTGGTGGGAAGAAACCTGCATTTTTGGTGAGTCATCCCCGTGCCTCAGGACAGCATTGTCTTGTGGTGTCGTTTTATAGACGACGTATTTGTCCTGTGGAGGGGCACTGAGGATGAGATCGTAAGAACGGTTGCTGCACTTAATGACAATTCCTTGGGTTTGTTTTTTACCTGTGAGTTTGACAGATGGAAGTTACCTTTCCTGGATGTACTTGTGGAGAGGGATTCGGTGGGTGATATCCTTACTAGCACCTACAGAAAACCGACTGCCACCAACTCTCTTTTACGTTGGGAGAGCAGTCATCCTCATGCTCTAAAGAAAGGTATTCCAAAGGGTCAGTTTCACAGACTAAAACGAAACTGCTCGGATGAGCAGGGTTTTCAACAACAGGCACGTGACTTGAGCCTTAGATTTCAGCATAGAGGCTACCCCGACCATGTGATTAAGAAGGCTTTCTTTGAGACTCAACAGAGGACTAGGAATGACCTTTTGCATGGACCAGGAAGATCCACTTCTGATGAGGATATTATTCGGTTCATTACCACCTATAATAATGGATCAGGGGAGGTTAGAAGGATCCTTGAGAGACATTGGTCCATTCTCAAGATGGACAATGATATCGGTGAATTCTTACCTAATGCCCCCTCAGTGACCTATAGGAAGGCCCGCTCAATTAAGGAAAGACTGGTCCACAGCCACTTTTCGAGTCCTGATAGGACATGGCTAAGGAATCCAGTCAAAGGATGTTATAAATGCAGCGGCTGCATTGCATGTGGTCATATCAAGCCAGGTAAATTTTTCTTTTCTCATGTTCTTGGGAAACGCTTTGACATCCGCTCATTCATTAACTGCAAAACGAAGGGCGTTATCTACAAAGCCACCTGTAGTTGCCAGAAAGAATATGTGGGAAAGACCAAGAGAGAATTTAGGAGGAGAATAGGGGAACACATCCGCGATATCCGCCTAGGCAATGATACACCTGTGGCCCGTCACATTATGGAACATCACGCAGGTGATATTAAATCAATCAGTTTTCAGGGTATTGATGTCGTGACTCCCCCCCTCAGAGGCGGTAACTGGGATAACAAAATTCTGAGACAAGAAACGAAGTGGATCTTCTGGCTAAAAACTAGCAAACCTTTGGGCCTTAATGAATCTCTTTCTTTTGCACCCTTTGTGGTAGATTAGTACAGATAAGTGGTTAGGAGGGATAGTCGTCGCCCGAGTGGGGGCACCAACCACCGTTCTATCCTAGGGTGCCGACCTCCACAAATAGGTAGGGCCAGGCTTAGATATAGGGCTGTAGTTTGGCTCTAGAATGGTGTCGGTGTTGTTGTGAAGCCCCACAGGTGCAGTGTCGGTGCATTACCTTCAGGGACTCCACTCGGCTGGATCCTGTCACGGGTAGGAGATCTTCTATTTGTCGTGACGCCACTCTCAGTATTGCGGTCAGTGGGGACCGCCACTGCAGGTTGAGGGACACCTGGGGCTGATGGTGAGAGTGCAGTTAGTTGGAATAGCCTCCTGAGAGTGAGGCAAGCCCCAGGGCCCTGTGTAGGTGCGTAGTACCACAAGGCGCAGAATAACTCCACACACGCAGGATGTCTTTCAGGGGTTTTACTCACTTCAGATGGCAGGGTGAGTAACCCGGGCGTAGCTGGGATGAACCAGGCGGGAACCAGGTATCCTTCAGGCTGACTTCTGATGGTGACTACCAACTCGCCTTCCTTAGCCCTTGGTGGTTTGGGGTAACCCCGACTTTTAGTCCCTATGGGGGTCACCCAGGGAAGTTGCTGAAGCCTCACTCCCCTTCGTTTGCCGTTTGCTTGTTGCCTGGGCCATATCACTCCAGCTGCTTGCCTCCTGTGAGCTATGGGCCCTAACTGTGGCTACGTGGCTGCGGCTTTTGTGGTGTTGTGGTGTGGGCTTTGAGGGCCCCACACCGGCAGGTTTAGCAGGGAAAGGTGGATCTATCCCCGCTCCGGGATCTGCCGCCCGTTTGGGCCTGGTACTCTCTAGCAGTCTCCTTACTTCCCACTCTGTGCTCTCTCTCTAGCTGGAGATGGGTTTCGGGTAGCACTCCTAGGTGACCGTTCTCCCCCGTCGGTAGCCACTGCGCGGACGCTGTCAGACTGCAACAGCTCCAGGGGAAGGGGTCAGCTCTCCTCGGAGCTCCCTGGACTCTGCTCTGAACCGGCTCACATCCGGGACCTTCACTGCTGCTCCTGTCTGAGCTCCACTTTCCTGCTCCTCACTCCTCCACACTCTGCTGCAGACTGTTTACTCCTCCTTCTCTTTTCCCTTTTGTGCCTGCCTACGCCACCTAGCAACCAGATTCTCTTACCACACCCCTTGAGAGGAGATGGAGGCTTTTGGCCCCCTCCACTATTCCAGTGAAGGTGAAGGCTTTTCCCCCTCCTGGGATCCCCAGGGGTCCTCTCATGGGTACATGTGTGAGAGCTGATTACTATGCGCCTGTGTAGTCACACCTCGGTCAGCCTTCTGGATTACCTGTATTGTACTGTCCCCAGCATGGGTGCAGTACTCAGTGGTGCCTGACCAGGTCAGGGGCGCCACATTGTCTTCTACCTTTTTCCCTCTTAGGCCATACAACGGGTTTGTGCCCTATACCGTATCACCTAATTCTCCCTATATCCTTACTGACCTCTCCTGATCCTTTTGACACATTTTGTGTCCTGGCCCCTTGTCATTATATAAACAACGTACATAATCTGTGTATTTATTTTCCCTTTCTGAATGAATGTGTCTGCTGATGCATTATATGTTTTTCATTGCCTGTATTATGTATGAGCCTCCTACCTATCTGGGTGCCTGTACTATATATGACAGGCTTGTCTCGGCCCGATGTGGATGGGCCGTTTTTTTCATATGGCCGTTGTGTAACGCTGATCTTGCGATATTAGCCGTGGCCATTTTGTTGTGGTCATTTACCTGCGTTGTCAAGGTTTACATGACCACTGCGCACGCCCTCTATGTGACGTACACATCGCGACCGCGATCATGTAAGTGGGTTCACTGCGGCAGGCGGATGTGACGTCAGACGCCACCGTAAATGAGCGGTTCATTTAAACCTGACGGCGTACTATGTCAGGCGCACTCTGCCCAGGAATATCCCTGGTATTAATGGAGGTAAGCTGCATCCGCCGCGCTATGTTAGACCGCTCGCATTGCATTATTAACATAGACCCCTTCACCATTTTGACATGGTTTGTGCCTATGCTTTCTAACAGTAATATATGCCGCTTTGCATGGGTCTCATTGTGACCTGAATACCGGATTGTTTATCCTCCCCTGATGATGTAAAGACAACGCGTTGGGAGAATCCTGCACAACTGCTGGATACTGTATTGGAACCTGTGGAGACCTGAGTCATCTAGATTAAGGACCAGGCGATCTCATATGTTATGGTTACCAGAAACACCCAGCAATAAGTGCTCCATTTGGTACAGGAAAAGGGTGACACGGCAGACGGGGTAAGACCGTTCCTTTTTTCATCCTGTACTCACCGCCAGCTGTAGTTCTGGCATGTGTTTATTGTGGCTGTTTAGTATGTGATATTCATTACATGTTCATTACTGCTGGTATATTGTGCAGTACAGTGTGCTAACTACATATATGAATGTCACATTCCACGTATCAAACTGTGAGATCAGCCAATTGGTCCTCTACCTTGTATGAGTGTATTGGCTGTTTTAGTGGTCTGTTTGTTGTTGTTTTTTTAGGTCCATTGTGGATTTTTAATAATACATTAGATTAAAGGCTAAGTTTTAGGCGTATGTCTTTCTCTTCACTTTGCTATTCCTATTATTTACTAGTGAATTGATACCCAGTAGCTATTTCAATGCTACGGTTACCCCCCCAAAAAAAGCAGGCACCCCCTAAAAGAATCGCACTTACCAGACCACAAACAATTAGAGTTGGCAAGTTAATGGGCTCTCACACACAGATCTGCGTCGCTGTCAGGTCCCCCGTGTTCTACAGTGGTTGGCTCCCCCTAGTGACTAGAAGCAGTATCACTTGGGTGGAGGTATACTGGTACCCGGTCTGTGTGGGAGAGCTGCAGTGCAATGGAGCTGGAATGGAGAGGACCTGACAGTGACGCAGATCTGTGTGTGAGAGCCCATCCACCATCAGCACTGGCCAACTGTAATTAAGGTCTTGCGAGTGTGATTTTTTTTTTCTCTTTTGAAGGGGGGGAGGCGTCTACTTTCTTTTGGGGGTGTCTGCTTTCTTTTGGGTGGGTCTGCTTTCTTTTGGGGGTGTCTGTTTTCTTTGGGGGTGTCTGCTTTCTTTTGGGTGGGTCTGCTTTCTTTTGGGTGGGTCTGCTTTCTTTTGGGTGGGTCTGCTTTCTTTTGGGGGTGTCTGCTTTCTTTTGGGGGTGTCTGCTTTCTTTTGGGGGTGTCTGCTTTCTTTTGGGGGTGTCTGCTTTCTTTTGGGGGGGGTGTCTGCTTTCTTTTGGGGGGGTGTCTGCTTTCTTTTGGGGGGGGTGTCTGCTTTCTTTTGGGGGGGGTGTCTGCTTTCTTTTGGGGGGGGTGTCTGCTTTCTTTTGGGGGGGTGTCTGCTTTCTTTTGGGGGGGTGTCTGCTTTCTTTTGGGGGGGTGTCTGCTTTCTTTTGGGGGGGGTCTGCTTTCGTTTGGGGGTGTCTGCTTTCGTTTGGGGGTGTCTGCTTTCGTTTGGGGGTGTCTGCTTTCGTTTGGGGGTGTCTGCTTTCGTTTGGGGGTGTCTGCTTTCTTTTGGGTGGGTCTGCTTTCTTTTGGGTGGGTCTGCTTTCTTTTGGGGTGGTCTGCTTTCTTTTGGGGTGGTCTGCTTTCTTTTGGGTGAGTCTGCTTTCTTTTGGGTGGTCTGCTTTCTTTTGGGGTGGTCTGCTTTCTTTTGGGTGAGTCTGCTTTCTTTTGGGTGGGTCTGCTTTCTTTTGGGTGGGTCTGCTTTCTTTTGGGTGGGTCTGCTTTCTTTTGGGGTGGTCTGCTTTCTTTTGGGTGAGTCTGCTTTCTTTTGGGTGGGTCTGCTTTCTTTTGGGTGGGTCTGCTTTCTTTTGGGTGGGTGTGCTTTCTTTTGGGGTGGGTGTGCTTTCTTTTGGGGTGGGTGTGCTTTCTTTTGGGGTGGGTGTGCTTTCTTTTGGGTGGGTGTGCTTTCTTTTGGGGTGGGTGTGCTTTCTTTTGGGGTGGGTGTGCTTTCTTTGATGAAGAGTCCTGCTGTATTCTGTAACTCTTTTAGCTGCTCCGACACTTCCTCATGGAACCACATCTAGGGCTAATTTTTGGAGTAGGGCTTATATTTTAACCATACTCCAAAAAGCCCCCAAAAATCATACTAGGGCTTATTTTCAGAACAAGTCTTATTTTCAGGAAAACAGAGTATATGAACCCCTCTCGCTCCGTCCCTTTTCTTTGCTGTCGTCTGCAGAGGTGTCTGGGAATGTAAAGAGCAGTTTCCCCACCAGCCAGCAGGTGGCGCCATTATACCGCCAATATAACCACAGACCATTTTTCTGTATTTTTATCGCCATATTTCTTTCCTTCTTGCGAGACTTGTTAGACTAAAGCGTAAAATTTCTATTTTCAGGGACACAGACGCTGTGCACCACATGGCGGCTTCTCTTCACACCCATATATCAGATCCTGCAGATTTCACACATTTAAAGGGACACTCCACCAAATTACCCGTCTACAGGGGAGGTAATAACGCACCGATCACCGGAGCCCCCAACACTTTGAAACGCGAGTAGTGAAATGCTTTTTTTGCATGGAGTGATGGTCATGCATGCGGCGGCCAAACACCACCATATTATTGTGTGTGTGTGGGCTGCCCTAAGACCACCCTCGCCCCCCACTATATAGGAAGATGGGGGCTCTGCCAGTTCAGCAGTTTCTCCCCGCAGTGCAGTCGCTGCAGGCAGATGGGAGAAACACGGATTCCGCTTTTTCGGTGATTCTAAACTTTATTGGTCATTCCAAAAAGAAAAAGCCTCGTGCTCTGGAGGTGCATGTGCACAGCTGCTGCGCTCTGTGTCTGCACGGCAATGCTCGCCCATCTCTGGGGGTGCATGCGTACAGCTGTTGCTCTCATTGTCTGCGCGGCAATGCTCGCCCTTCTCTGGAGGTGCATGTGCACAGCTGTTGCTCTCATTGTCTGCGCGGCAATGCTCGCCCTTCTCATGTGGTGCATGTGCACAGCTGCTGCGCTCTGTGTCTGTGCGGCAATGCTCGCCCATCTCTGGAGGTGCATGTGTACAGCTGCTGCTCTCATTGTCTGCACGGCAATGCTCGCCCTTCTCTGGAGGTGCATGCGCACAGCTGCTGCGCTCTGTGTCTATGTGGCAATGCTCGCCCTTCTCTGGAGGTGCATGTGCACAGCTGTTGCTCTCATTGTCTGCGCGGCAATGCTCGCCCTTCTCATGTGGTGCATGTGCACAGCTGCTGCGCTCTGTGTCTGTGTGGCAATGCTCGCCCATCTCTGGAGGTGCATGCGTACAGCTGTTGCTCTCATTGTCTGCACGGCAATGCTCGCCCTTCTCTGGAGGTGCATGCGTACAGCTGTTGCTCTCATTGTCTGCACGGCAATGCTCGCCCTTCTCTGGAGGTGCATGCGCACAGCTGCTGCGCTCTGTGTCTATGTGGCAATGCTCGCCCTTCTCTGGAGGTGCATGTGCACAGCTGCTGTGCTCTGTGTCTATGTGGCAATGCTCGCCCATCTCTGGAGGTGCATGCATACAGCTGCTGCTCTCATTGTCTGCACGGCAATGCTCGCCCTTCTCTGGAGGTGCATGCGCACAGCTGCTGCGCTCTGTGTCTATGTGGCAATACTCGCCCTTCTCTGGAGGTGCATGTGCACAGCTGTTGCTCTCATTGTCTGCGCGGCAATGCTCGCCCTTCTCATGTGGTGCAGGTGCACAGCTGCTGCGCTCTGTGTCTGTGTGGCAATGCTCGCCCATCTCTGGAGGTGCATGCGTACAGCTGTTGCTCTCATTGTCTGCACGGCAATGCTCGCCCTTCTCTAGAGGTGCATGCGCACAGCTGCTGCGCTCTGTGTCTATGTGGCAATGCTCGCCCTTCTCTGGAGGTGCATGTGCACAGCTGCTGCGCTCTGTGTCTATGTGGCAATGCTCGCCCATCTCTGGAGGTGCATGCATACAGCTGCTGCTCTCATTGTCTGCGCGGCAATGCTCGCCCTTCTCTTGTGGTGCATGTGCACAGCTGCTGTGCTCTGTGTCTGGACGGCAATGCTCGCCCTTCTCTGGAGGTGCATGTGCACACCTGCTGTGCTCTGTGTCTATGTGGCAATGCTCACCCATCTCTGGAGGTGCATGCGCACAGCTGCTGCGCTCTGTGTCTGGACGGCAATGCTCGCCCTTCTCTGGAGGTGCATGCGCACAGCTGCTGCGCTCTGTGTCTGTGCGGCAATGCTCGCCCATCTCTGGAAGTGCATGCGCACAGCTGCTGCGCTCTGTGTCTGGACGGCAATGTTCGCCCTTCTCTGTAGGTGCATGCGCACAGCTGCTGCGCTCTGTGTCTGTGCGGCAATGCTCGCCCATCTCTGGAGGTGCATGTGTACAGCTGCTGCGCTCTGTGTCTGCACGGCAATGCTCGTCCATCTCTGGAGGTGCATGCGCACAGCTGCTACGCTCTGTGTCTGCACGGCAATGCTCGCCCATCTCTGGAGATGCATGTGCACAGCTGCTGCGCTCTGTGTCTGTGCGGCAATGCTCGCCCATCTCTGGAGGTGCATGTGTACAGCTGCTGCGCTCTGTGTCTGTGCGGCAATGGTCGCCCTTCTCTTGTGGTTCATGCACCCAGCTGCTGTGCTCTGTGTCTGCACGGCAATGCTCGCCCATCTCCGGAGGTGCATGTGCACAGCTGCTGCACTCTGTGTCTACACGGCAATGCTCGCCCATCTCTGGAGGTGCATGCGCACAGCTGCTGCGCTCTGTGTCTGCACGGCAATGCTCGCCCATCTCTGGAGGTGCATGCGCACAGCTGCTGCGCTCTGTGTCTGCATGGCAATGCTCGCCCATCTCTGGAGGTGCATGTGCACAGCTGCTGCGCTCTGTGTCTGCACGGCAATGCTCGTCCATCTCTGGAGGTGCATGTGCACAGCTGCTGCGCTCTGTGTCTGCACGGCAATGCTCGTCCATCTCTGGAGGTGCATGCGCACAGCTGCTGCACTATGTGTCTACATGGCAATGCTCGTCCATCTCTGGAGGTGCATGTGCACAGCTGCTGCGCTCTGTGTCTGCACGGCAATGCTCGCCCATCTCTGGAGGTGCATGTGCACAGCTGCTGCGCTCTGTGTCTGCACGGCAATGCTTGCCCATCTCTGGTGGCCCCATAGACTATGAATTGGGTAGCGCCACCGTTTCTCCATTCCCTTTTCATTTGAAAACCCGTTCTGGGCATCTGAGGGCCCCGGTGGGTAGTAAATTGGGGCGGCATCATTAATCTGACCCCAGAAGATATAGATCTAGTCTGCGACGCTCTGAATACGGTTGGAGCACGTGACCGGTCTCCCCTCCCCTCCGGTCGCTGCCCTTCTGGGTGTAGAAGTGGTGGTGCCATGGCGGGAGGCAACGATTAAAGGGGCACACAGCCCCAGTGCAAGAACGCTGCCGACTCCATAGTCTGTGTGCCCGCGCAGCACCGCGGTTAGGGTTCGGGCAGGGAAGGGCCGGGCTCTTGGCCACACCAAGGATGCACCAAAGCCCCCCTCATTTACACATGGAACATAAAGACTTTAAATCTCCGATGTGGCACAATCCCTTTAAGAGACATTTAAATCCAACAATTGCACCCCTTTAATTTTAGGGGCTTTTTTTAAGTTACTTTCCCAATCATTGCGTGAGTGAAGCATAGATGATCCAGCGAGTTAGGCGTTAACTCCCCCGCACGGCGGTAATGGCAGCCTGCCTGTCCCCGGTGATACAGGATGACGCTCAGTGAACTTTAAGAAAGATTATATGGTTTGGAAACATCAAAAGATAATGGTGGCAAGTAGCAGTTATGTGGCATCCGGCGCTGATACCGCGCTCATCCCACTCAGGGGCCGTCAGTGCCGCTCTGCGTTCTGTCAGCGGCGCCTGATACAGCGCACACCGCCTCCTGCCTCCGTCCGTCCGCGCTCCTGACGCCTCAATCTTAGTTTTTTTTTCTCCATTACTATGAAGGATTTACCAACTTTTTTTCTGAGAAATCTGCATTGATCAATTCCTCAGTTATTCCTCCTGGAAGCCTGGTCCTGGCCATTTCCCGTATCAGTAGCGTCTGTCCCTGTACAATCCGCGCTGACGCTGTCAGATCTGTATGGACTCACCCTATAGATCAGGGCTGTGATGACGCCCAGGTTCATTCCAAGTATTTATACATTTTCAAGAAGAACAACAGAGGAACATCGCACCGACGCTTGTAAGAGGCATTTTCCTGGAAGCTCAGACACGCAGCAAGTGCAACTCCTGCTCCAAGACCGCCGGGGACCACACTATCCTATACAAAAACGGATTCATTACCACTGACCACCAGGGATGTGCCCAATAACTCCTATCATTACCACTGACCACCAGGGAGAGCGAGGACCACATTATACTATACAAACGGATAAAGCCGCAGTGTGCAGGTGCAGCCAAAAATCCACTAAAAAGGGGGCACTATTGCTCCCCCCCAATTCTCAAAGATAATGTGGGTCTTAGTGGTGAGGTCTTCCCCCCAGCAATGAAGTAATCCGCTATCCACTGGGCAGGCGCTAATTTACTAAGCAGGGAATAGCCCTTTAAGCAGTCACCACTAGGGGGAGCACACGGCATATTGGTGTATACAGCCCTAATTAAAGGGGCTCTACGGGATCTCAAAACTCCCAAAACAGGATGGAAGACCACTCTACAGATTATATTTTGCTTCACCCACCAATGATGTTATCAATAACCCCTTCATTACCACTGACCACCAGGGATATGCCCAACAACCCCTTCATTACCACTGACCAGCAGGGATGTGCCCAACAACCCCTTCATTACCACTGACCAGCAGGGTTGTGCCCAATAATCCCTTCATTACCACTGACCAGCAGGGTTGTGCCCAATAACCCCTTCATTACCACTGACCAGCAGGGTTGTTCCCAATAACCCCCATCATTACCCCTGACCACCAGGGTTGTGCCCAATAACCCCTTCATTACCACTGACCAGCAGGGTTGTGCCCAATAATCCCTTCATTACCACTGACCAGCAGGGTTGTGCCCAATAACCCCTTCATTATCACTGACCACCAGGGTTGTGCCCAATAACCCCCTTCATTATCACTGACCACCAGGGATGTGCCCAATAACCCCCTTCATTATCACTGACCACCAGGATTGTGCCCAATAACCCCCTTCAATATCACTGACCACCAGGGTTGTGCCCAATAACCCCTTTCATTATCACTGACCACCAGGATTGTGCCCAATAACCCCTTCATTACCACTGACCACCAGAGTTGTGCCCAATAACCCCCTTCAATATCACTGACCACCAGGGTTGTGCACAATAACCCCTTCATTATCACTGACCACCAGGATTGTGCCCAATAACCCCCTTCATTACCACTGACCACCAGGGTTGTGCCCAATAACCCCCTTCATTACCACTGACCACCAGGGACATGTGCCCAATAACCCCCTTCATTATCACTGACCACCAGGGTTGTGCCCAATAACCCCTTCATTACCACTGACCACCAGGGATGTGACCAACAACCCCTACCCTATCATTACCACTGACCACCAGGGCTGTGCCCAATAACCCCTTCATTATTTCTAATCACCAGGGATGTGCCCAATAACCCTTTCATTACCACTAACCACCAGGGCTGTGCCCAATGACCTCATTTCATGACACTAATTAACATTATACAATTACAGTAAATCCTCAGTTTTGAGATCTGAAAGCTTTTGATTGGACTGTTACACAGCACTGTATGGTGGATGTATTGAGGCACTATAGAGCAGTATGGAGGTGATATTTATTCACTACATGGCCCTGTTATACATTTACACAATGGCCTTATGTAATCACTGAATAGTGCTCTTAGATGACATTGTATGGTGGTACTATTGAGGCGCTATGTGACATGGCGGTATTATTTATGCACTATATGGCCCTGCTATGTTGTCACTCTATGGCACTATTATATATTCTACCACATGGCACTGTATAGTGGTAACATTAAGGCAGTATAATAACGGCACTGTTATGGCCTGGTTATGTGATCACCCTGTGCATCGTTATATCATTATTGTTTAGGTCTTTCGCATGGCACTATGTGGCGGTACTATATAGGCACTTCATGGTATGGTGTCACTTAGGCACTTTATGACAATGTTACGTGTTCACACTATGGCACTAGTATACGGTCACTGTATAGGAATGTTACACAGCAGTATATGGCGGCATTATACCGCACTATACGTTATATTATAAATACTACTACACCCTACAATAAGTCACATTTGTGCCACGTTTTTCCCCATGGGCTCTCGGCCTCGGACACTGGAATATACTGTTCTTACGTAATAAATAAATCCCTTATAAAATGGTGCGCTCTGATTTCGGCGCCGCGCGTCATTACAGCGCTAATGAGACGTCGTGACGGAAATCCATGCAGAAGTGTCTGCTGGAAGTGGAATGAAACTTTAATCTGCTGATTGCATAAAGCTTTTAAGCAGCCGCTCTGATGCCCCCAAACCAAATCTAGTCAGTGACTCGGAGGAGATTTTAGCTGGGGAGCGGCTCTGGGGACGGCGCCGACATCAGCCGCCGAGGATCCACCGGAGTCAGAACAGCCGGTAATCACCCGCCAAAAACGGGAAAAACACAAGGACACGAGATGCAAGGTGCCGCTTCTTTTTTTTTTATCTGGACCTAATCTGTTATTATAAACCCATAATCTGCAGATTTCCATCTGGGGAATTTATTTATTTTTTCCCCCAGTTTTATTCCAATAAAATACCGCCCTCCAGTGGAGAAATGGTGAACAACAAGAGCAGAAAAGATTGCAGGTTTTATGTTGACCAAAAATAGTTATCAACCCAAAAATCCTCGCTACAAATTAAATCATCCTACGACGGTCACATTATATATATATACTATGTGCACAACAGGTCAGATTATATATATATATATACACTACGTGCACAACAGGTCAGATTATATATATATACTATGTGCACAACAGGTCAGATTATATATATATACTATGTGCACAACAGGTCAGATTATATATATATATATATATATATATATATATATATATATATATATACACACACTACGTGCACAACAGGTCAGATTATGCTCTCTACTCCAAGAAATGCAGGTTTCCAAGGTCACACTGTATACTATAGATCCCATACAGCCCAATAACTCCACCAAACCCCCTCCTCCTCCTGCCTGGGCCGGCTCCCTCTGCTCTGGTTACCCCCTGTATATATGTTACCCCCTGTATATATGTTACCCCCTGTATATATGTTGCTCCCTCTGCTCTGGTTACCCCCTGTATATATGTTACCCCCTGTATATATGTTACCCCCTGTATATATGTTGCTCCCTCTGCTCTGGTTACCCCCTGTATATATGTTACCCCCTGTATATATGTTACCCCCTGTATATATGTTGCTCCCTCTGCTCTGGTTACCCCCTGTATATATGTTACCCCCTGTATATATGTTGCCCCCTTGCCCCGGATCCAGGGCCGGACACTGCGTCGTCCTCCTCCCTGGGCCGGCTCCCTCTGCTCTGGTTGCCCCCTGTATATATGTTGCTCCCTCTGCTCTGGTTGCCCCCTGTATATATGTTGCTCCCTCTGCTCTGGTTGCCCCCTGTATATATGTTGCTCCCTCTGCTCTGGTTGCCCCCTGTATATATGTTGCTCCCTCTGCTCTGGTTGCCCCCTGTATATATGTTGCTCCCTCTGCTCTGGTTGCCCCCTGTATATATGTTGCTCCCTCTGCTCTGGTTGCCCCCTGTATATATGTTGCTCCCTCTGCTCTGGTTGCCCCCTGTATATATGTTGCTCCCTCTGCTCTGGTTGCCCCCTGTATATATGTTGCTCCCTCTGCTCTGGTTGCCCCCTGTATATATGTTGCTCCCTCTGCTCTGGTTGCCCCCTGTATATATGTTGCTCCCTCTGCTCTGGTTGCCCCCTGTATATATGTTGCTCCCTCTGCTCTGGTTGCCCCCTGTATATATGTTGCTCCCTCTGCTCTGGTTGCCCCCTGTATATATGTTGCTCCCTCTGCTCTGGTTGCCCCCTGTATATATGTTGCTCCCTCTGCTCTGGTTGCCCCCTGTATATATGTTGCTCCCTCTGCTCTGGTTGCCCCCTGTATATATGTTGCTCCCTCTGCTCTGGTTGCCCCCTGTATATATGTTGCTCCCTCTGCTCTGGTTGCCCCCTGTATATATGTTGCTCCCTCTGCTCTGGTTGCCCAGCGCGCTCCTGTGATGTCCTCTTTCAGGGCGTATTGGCCGGCTCAGGTGGAGAGATGCTGCCTGAGTATTCAGGTAGTCGCTCATCCATGTCACTATCTTGTGCCGCTTCTCAGCTTCTGATTTTCACCTCCTGACAAACTCAGTTCTGCCACGTCAGTCCTGTAATTCAGCTGTGCCCGGTCTGCAGAGGACTCTGACAAACCCCGCTCTGTCCTGTGCAGAGTCACTTCTGCTATTCCACTTTTCTAGTGTTATATGGGACTCTCTGACAAACGTATCTCTGCATATCACCTATTCAGCTCTGCTGCTCATGTTCGGCATGGGACACAAGCGGAGCTGCCACACTCCAGTTGGTCCTGCTATTCTGCAATGGACTCTCTGACAAACGCAGCTCTACTATATCAGAGTCAGCCCTGCAATATTGCTCTGCTGCCATGCACTGAATTCTTCTACATCACTGAGCCAGCTCTGCTATCCCATTGGGCTTGTTCTGCCTCTGAACCTCCTGTGCTCCTCAGCTATGCCATTCCGGTATTTCACCACAGGGTCTACCCTTATAACTTGCCAATTACAACCCTGCAATGCCAGTTCTCGTCCTGCCCCAACAGCCTTGTTTGTTCAAGCTTATCCTCTCTGCTGATGCACCAACATCACCTGCCCCGTGCCGCACCAACATCACCTGCCCCGTGCCGCACCAACATCACCTGCCCCGTGCCGCACCAACATCACCTGCCCCGTGCCGCACCGACATCACCTGCCCCGTGCCGCACCGACATCACCTGCCCCGTGCCGCACCATCATGTGCCCGTGCCACACCAATATCTCCTGCCCCGTGCCGCACCGACATCACCTGCCCCGTGCCGCACCATCATGTGCCCGTGCCGCACCAATATCTCCTGCCCCGTGCCGCACCGACATCACCTGCCCCGTGCCGCACCATCATGTGCCCGTGCCGCACCGACATCACCTGCCCCGTGCCGCACCGACATCACCTGCCCCGTGCCGCACCAATATCACCTGCCCCGTGCCGCACCGACATCACCTGCCCCGTGCCGCACCGACATCACCTGCCCCGTGCCGCACCATCATGTGCCCGTGCCGCACCAATATCACCTGCCCCGTGCCGCACCGATATCACCTGCCCCGTGCCGCACCGATATCACCTGCCCCGTGCCGCACCGACTTCACCTGGCCCGTGCCGCACCGACATCACCTGCCCCGTGCCGCACCGACATCACCTGCCCCGTGCCGCACCGACATCACCTGCCCCGTGCCGCACCGACATCACCTGACTGTGCCGCACCTACATCACCTGCCCTGTGCCGCACCGACATCACCAGCCCGTGCTGCACCGACATCACCAGCCCGTGCTGCACCGACATCACCAGCCCGTGCTGCACCGACATCACCAGCCCGTGTCGCACCTACATCACCAGCCCGTGTCGCACCTACATCACCTGCCCTGTGTCGAACCTACATCATCTATCCATGCCGCACCGTCATCACCTGCTCGTGCCGCACCGACATCACCTGCCCGTGCCGCACCGACATCACCTGCCCGTGCCGCACCTACATCACCTGCCCTGTGTCGAACCTACATCATCTATCCATGCCGCACCGTCATCACCTGCCCCGTGCCGCACCGACATCACCTGCCCCGTGCCGCACCGACATCACCTGCCCCGTGCCGCACCGACATCACCTGCCCCGTGCCGCACCGACATCACCTGCCCCGTGCCGCACCGACATCACCTGCCCCGTGCCGCACCGACATCACCTGCCCCGTGCCGCACCGACATCACCTGCCCCGTGCCGCACCGACATCACCTGCCCCGTGCCGCACCGACATCACCTGCCCCGTGCCGCACCGACATCACCTGCCTCGTGCCGCACCGACATCACCTGCCCCGTGCCGCACCGACATCACCTGCCCCGTGCCGCACCGACATCACCTGCCCCGTGCCGCACCTACATCACCTGACCGTGCCGCACCTACATCACCTGCCCTGTGCCGCACCGACATCACCTGCCCGTGCCGCACCTACATCACCTGCCCTGTGTCGAACCTACATCATCTATCCATGCCGCACCGACATCACCTGCTCGTGCCGCACCGACATCACCTGCCCCGTGCCGCACCGACATCATCTGCCCTGTGTCAAACCTACATCATCTATCCTTGCCGCACCGACATCACCTGCTCGTGCCGCACCTACATCACCTGCCCCGTGTCGAACCTACATCATCTATCCATGCCGCACCGTCATCACCTGCTCGTGCCGCACCGACATCACCTGCCCCGTGCCGCACCGACATCACCTGCCCCGTGCCGCACCGACATCACCTGCCCCGTGCCGCACCGACATCACCTGCCCCGTGCCGCACCGACATCACCTGCCCCGTGCCGCACCGACATCACCTGCCCCGTGCCGCACCGACATCACCTGCCCCGTGCCGCACCGACATCACCTGCCCCGTGCCGCACCGACATCACCTGCCCCGTGCCGCACCGACATCACCTGCCCCGTGCCGCACCGACATCACCTGCCCCGTGCCGCACCGACATCACCTGCCCCGTGCCGCACCGACATCACCTGCCCCGTGCCGCACCGACATCACCTGCCCCGTGCCGCACCTACATCACCTGACCGTGCCGCACCTACATCACCTGCCCTGTGCCGCACCGACATCACCTGCCCGTGCCGCACCTACATCACCTGCCCTG
The DNA here is from genome assembly GCF_048569485.1 of Anomaloglossus baeobatrachus. Classification (NCBI taxonomy): domain Eukaryota; kingdom Metazoa; phylum Chordata; class Amphibia; order Anura; family Aromobatidae; genus Anomaloglossus; species Anomaloglossus baeobatrachus. The sequence continues at coordinate 13,262,586 of NC_134362.1, read as the reverse complement.
TGTCGAACCTACATCATCTATCCATGCCGCACCGACATCACCTGCTCGTGCCGCACCGACATCACCTGCCCCGTGCCGCACCGACATCATCTGCCCTGTGTCAAACCTACATCATCTATCCTTGCCGCACCGACATCACCTGCTCGTGCCGCACCTACATCACCTGCCCTGTGTCGAACCTACATCATCTATCCATGCCGCACCGTCATCACCTGCTCGTGCCGCACCGACATCACCTGCCCGTGCCGCACCTACATCACCTGCCCTGTGTCGAACCTACATCATCTATCCATGCCGCACCGTCATCGCCTGCCCGTGCCGCACCGACATCACCTGCCCGTGCCGCACCTACATCACCTGCCCTGTGTCGAACCTACATCATCTATCCATGCCGCACCGTCATCACCTGCTCGTGCCGCACCAACATCACCTGCCCCGTGCCGCACCTACATCACCTGTCCATGCCGCACCTACAGCACCTGTCCGTGCCGCACCTACATCACCTGCCCTGTGCCGCACCGACATCACCTGCCCGTGCCGCACCGACATCACCTGCCCGTGCCGCACCTACATCACCTGCCCGTGCCGCACCTACATCATCTGCCCTGTGTCGAACCTACATCATCTGCCCTGTGTCGAACCTACATCATCTATCCTTGCCGCACCGTCATCACCTGCTCGTGCCGCACCGACATCACCTGCCCCGTGCCGCACCGACATCACCTGCCCCGTGCCGCACCGACATCACCTGCCCCGTGCCGCACCGACATCACCTGCCCCGTGCCGCACCGACATCACCTGCCCCGTGCCGCACCGACATCACCTGCCCCGTGCCGCACCGACATCACCTGCCCCGTGCCGCACCGACATCACCTGCCCCGTGCCGCACCGACATCACCTGCCCCGTGCCGCACCGACATCACCTGCCCCGTGCCGCACCGACATCACCTGCCCCGTGCCGCACCGACATCACCTGCCCCGTGCCGCACCGACATCACCTGCCCCGTGCCGCACCTACATCACCTGACCGTGCCGCACCTACATCACCTGCCCTGTGCCGCACCGACATCACCTGCCCGTGCCGCACCTACATCACCTGCCCTGTGTCGAACCTACATCATCTATCCATGCCGCACCGACATCACCTGCTCGTGCCGCACCGACATCACCTGCCCCGTGCCGCACCGACATCATCTGCCCTGTGTCAAACCTACATCATCTATCCTTGCCGCACCGACATCACCTGCTCGTGCCGCACCTACATCACCTGCCCTGTGTCGAACCTACATCATCTATCCATGCCGCACCGTCATCACCTGCTCGTGCCGCACCGACATCACCTGCCCGTGCCGCACCTACATCACCTGCCCTGTGTCGAACCTACATCATCTATCCATGCCGCACCGTCATCGCCTGCCCGTGCCGCACCGACATCACCTGCCCGTGCCGCACCTACATCACCTGCCCTGTGTCGAACCTACATCATCTATCCATGCCGCACCGTCATCACCTGCTCGTGCCGCACCAACATCACCTGCCCCGTGCCGCACCTACATCACCTGTCCATGCCGCACCTACAGCACCTGTCCGTGCCGCACCTACATCACCTGCCCTGTGCCGCACCGACATCACCTGCCCGTGCCGCACCGACATCACCTGCCCGTGCCGCACCTACATCACCTGCCCGTGCCGCACCTACATCATCTGCCCTGTGTCGAACCTACATCATCTGCCCTGTGTCGAACCTACATCATCTATCCTTGCCGCACCGACATCACCTGCTCGTGCCGCACCTACATCACCTGCCCCGTGCCGCACCGACATCACCTGCCCGTGCCGCACCTACATCACCTGCCCTGTGCCGCACCTACATCACCTGCCCTGTGTCGAACCTACATCACCTGTCCGTGCCGCACCTACATCACCTGCCCCGTGCCGCACCGACATCACCTGCCCGTGCCGCACCAACATCACCTGCCCGTGCCGCACCTACATCACCTGCCCTGTGTCGAACCTACATCATCTATCCATGCCGCACCGTCATCACCTGCTCGTGCCGCACCGACATCACCTGCCCCGTGCCGCATGGCAGCGGCTCATCCGGACCGAGGATCCATCTCGCCAGGTGAGACACGATAATTTAGCTGCTTTCTTCTGTATGTGGAGCGGCTCAGGTGATGGAGACAGAGGAGCTGAGAAGTCCACTACGAGAACGTATTACCAGTTTTGGGACGCAGCGGTGGCATTTCTGACAGGTTATTGCTCATCCGTGGACATCAGAGCTCGCACTGACCTCTACGTTTCCTTTACTTGCACTTTTTTAAGCAGCCGCTCTCCTTGGATGAGGTTTTAGGAAATAAAATAATGACGCTTTTTTCCAGCTTGAAAATGGTGCAGATGACACAGCGAAGAGTTCAGCACTAAAACTTTAACTTTGAACCGGGGCGCACTCTTCATGGTTACAGTCACTGACCGCAGGCTCCCTGCTCACCGGGCACACTGACCCCAGGCTCCCTGCTCAGCGGGTACACTGACCCCAGGCTCCCTGCACAGCGGCCACACTGACCCCAGGCTCCCTGCACAGCGGCCACACTGACCCCAGGCTCCCTGCACAGCGGCCACACTGACCCCAGGCTCCCTGCACAGCGGCCACACTGACCCCAGGCTCCCTGCTCCGCGGCCACACTGACCCCAGGCTCCCTGCTCAGCAGGTACACTAACCCCAGGCTCCCTGCTCAGCGGGCACACTGACCCCAGGCTCCCTGCTCCGCGGCCACACTGACCCCAGACTCCCTGCTCAGCGGGCACACTGACCCCAGGCTCCCTGCTCCGCGGCCACACTGACCCCAGGCTCCCTGCTCAGCGGCCACACTGACCCCAGGCTCCCTGCTCAGCGGGCACACTGACCCCAGGCTCCCTGCTCAGCGGGCACACTGACCCCAGGCTCCCTGCTCAGCGGGCACACTGACCCCAGGCTCCCTGCTCAGCGGGTACACTGACCCCAGGCACCTTCCTCGGTGGCTACACTGACCCCAGGCACCTTCCTCGGTGGCTACACTGACCCCAGGCTCCCCTCTCTGCGGGCACACTGACCCCAGGCTCCCCTCTCTGCGGGCACACTGACCCCAGGCTCCCCTCTCTGCGGGCACACTGACCGCACAAAAATGTTTTTCAGTCCATGTTAGGGACTTAGCACAACCCTCCTGGCATAGTCATTGAAGAATACACACAAAAAATATAAAATATATAATATAACAATATAATTAATTATTTTAGAGACAGTTGGAATAATCTAGAATGTGCCACAAAACTTAAAGTAGATCTTTGGCATAACTCCTTTTTTGCACATTTATTGATCCTCACCAGGAATATCCCAGCTGCGTCCTTTATCTCATCGCAGTTCAGTTTCATCCACGCATTTTCTCCCTTCATTATAGGCTGCTGAGTCATGTGACCTGCGTCTGACCACCAGTTCAGTACAGGCTCTCACGTGTAGACAGGAAGTCAGTTTGTGACTTCCTGTGAGCTGCAGGATGACATCACAGGTCGCGTCTCGTCTGGGAGCTCTGACCTCTTCCCAAATATTACACCACCTAAAAGACCTGTCCTTCAAGGTTCGGAAAACATCGGAGTCCACACTCGTCTGTCGGTGTAACACGTGCACTACGTGTCGGCACAACCATAAATAAGTCAGGCTTTTAATGGAGTTTCCTGATGACGGATATGATTTATTCATGGTTACAGGAGCTGCACTGTTTGTACTGATGCAAATTTAAACCTTTCACGCCTCTTATTGTTTCCTTAAAGTATCTGCTTAATGGAAAATTAGAATTTAGGGAAATGAGGAATTTCTCAGTTAAAAGGGGCGTGGCCATTTAAAGGGGAGGTGTCACTTGGAAAACATATATCATGTTAATGGCCGGTGTAAATACCACCGTTCTCCTGAATCCGGAGATATGGCCCTCTCCTCCCTGTACACAAATCTAGTCTTGTTGGGTGTGGTCATCAGAAATACGCCCACTAAAGAGCTGAGGACCACACCCACTTGGCTAAAAAGACTAGTTTGTATATATGGAAGAGAGAGGCCGTATCTCAGGAAAGGAGAGGAGCAGGCGTAAAAGAAAAACATTGCCGGATTCAGGAGAACCGCGGCAATTACACCAGATAAAAATAAAAATAAAAAAAAAAGATACAAAGACATTGACAGCTCCTAGAGATGCAGCCATAAGCAGCGATGACAAGTACAAGAATACGGGAACACCGGTGACACTAAGGCTCCATTCACACATCCGCGTGACACTTTTCATTAAGCAAGCGATTATTTATTACGCTTTGCTTATATTGCACCATCACATTCTGCAGCGCATTATATACATCATCACTCTCCCCATAGGGCTCACAATATAAATTCCCTATCAGTATGATGGGTGGTAGCTAACACAAGCCAGGGGAGAGCATACAAACTGCTTGCAAATGTTGTCCTTGGTGGGATTTGATGGTTTCAAAACAACAGAGCTAACCACTGAGCCACCATGCTGCCACATGAGAAAACACGGATGGGTGAATGTGGTCTCAAAGCGCATACTAAGCGTTAAAAGCTCACCATGCCCCAAAGCCAAGACCTCTCCTCACACAATAATAGAAGTAAACGTCTTCTCCAACATGCTATATATCATATAAATAAGACACAAATTCCGGGATTCTGTTCCATCGAGTGATTAAACCAAACTGTGTGTCTGAAGCACGGATGGAGGTTCGGCGATGCCTATGGCGAAGGACGTCAGAGGCTCAGCGATACCTACCGTAAAGGATGGCAGAAGCTCGGTGATGCCTATGCTAAAGGAAGGTGAGGACTTGGCGATGGCTATGGTGAAGGACGCTGGGGGCTCAGCGACGCCTATGGTGAAGGACGTCAGAGGCTCAGCGATACCTACCGTAAAGGATGGCAGAAGCTCGGTGATGCCTATGCTAAAGGAAGGTGAGGACTTGGCGATGGCTATGGTGAAGGACGCTGGGGGCTCAGCGACGCCTATGGTGAAGGATGGCAGAAGCTTGGCAATGCCTAAGTGAAGGATGGTGGAGGTTCGGTGATACCTATGGCAAAAGCTTGGTGATACCTATGGCAAAGGACAGCGGGGCTCAGCCATGTTGAAGGCTTGTGGTAGCTGGTCAATGCCTATTGTGAAGGACGGTGGAGGCTCGGTGATGCCTATGGCAAAGGATGGCAGAGGCTCGGTGATGCCTATGGCAAAGGATGGCGGACACTTGGCGATGCCTATGGCAAAGAACGGCGGGGATTTGAAAACCTACCAAGTGCAAAAGGCACATTGGATACAATTAAGTATCAGGAAATTATAGCATATGTTATGCCTCTTGTGAGGAGGCTTATGCTTGGACATCAATGAATCTTCCACCAGGATAATGCTTCCTGCACCTCGGTCCACCAATGCTTGGTCTCAGTAGTAGTCCTGGAAGATTTTGAAGCCCTCGTCACAATCAACTGACTTGAACCCCTCATCCTATGCCAGGATGATAAGAAAACAACCCCAGAATATTAGTGAAGTTGAGGCCATTGCCCATGAGGACCAGGCTAAAATTTCTCAGGAATGTGACCAAAAGTTGGTGCCTGGATATGCATCATATCTGCGGCAGGTCATAACAGCCAGAGAGGCAGCAGCTCACAGCAGCCAGAGAGGCAGCAGCTCACAGCAGCCAGAGAGGCAGCAGGTCATAGGAGCCAGAGAGGCAGCAGGTCATAGCAGCCAGAGAGGCAGCAGGCCATAGCAGCCAGAGAGGCAGCAGGTCATAGCAGCCAGAGAGGCAGCAGGCCATAGCAGCCAGAGAGGCCGCAGGTCATAGCAGCCAGAGAGGCAGCAGGCCATAGCAGCCAGAGAGGCAGCAGGCCATAGCAGCCAGAGAGGCAGCAGGCCATAGCAGCCAGAGAGGCAGCAGGCCATAGCAGCCAGAGAGGCAGCAGGCCATAGCAGCCAGAGAGGCAGCAGGCCATAGCAGCCAGAGAGGCAGCAGGTCATAGCAGCCAGAGAGGCAGCAGGTCATAGCAGCCAGAGAGGCAGCAGGTCATAACAGCCAGAGAGGCAGCAGGTCATAACAGCCGGAGAGGCAGCGGGTCATAACAGCCGGAGAGGCAGCGGGTCATAACAGCCGGAGAGGCAGCAGGTCATAACAGCCAGAGAGGCAGCAGGTCACAACAGCCAGAGGGACAGCAGCTCACAACAGCCAGAGGGACAGCAGCTCACAACAGCCAGAGGGACAGCAGCTCACAACAGCCAGAGGGACAGCAGCTCACAACAGCCAGAGAGGCAGCAGGTCACAACAGCCAGAGGGACAGCAGCTCACAACAGCCAGAGGGACAGAAGCTCACAACAGCCAGAGGGACAGCAGCTCACAACAGCCAGAGAGGCAGCAGGTCATAACAGCCGGAGAGGCAGCAGGTCATAGCAGCCAGAGAGGCAGCAAGTCATAGCAGCCAGAGAGGCAGCAAGTCATAGCAGCCAGAGAGGCAGCAAGTCATAGCAGCCAGAGAGGCAGCAGCTCACAACAGCAGGAGAGGCAGCAGGTCATAACAGCCGGAGAGGCAGCAGGTCATAACAGCCGGAGAGGCAGCAGGTCATAAGAGCCGGAGAGGCAGCAGGTCATAACAGCCAGAGAGGCAGCAGGTCATAACAGCCAGAGAGGCAGCAGGTCATAACAGCCAGAGAGGCAGCAGGTCATAACACCAGAAAGATAGCAGCTCACAACAGCCAGAGGGACAGCAGCTCACAACAGCCAGAGGGACAGCAGCTCACAACAGCCAGAGGGACAGCAGCTCACAACAGCCAGAGAGGCAGCAGGTCATAACAGCCAGAGAGGCAGCAGGTCATAACAGCCAGAGAGGCAGCAGATCATAACAGCCAGAGAGGCAGCAGCTCACAACAGCCAGAGAGGCAGCGGGTCATAGCAGCCAGAGAGGCAGGTCATAGCAGCCAGAGAGGCAGGTCATAGCAGCCAGAGAGGCAGGTCACAACAGCCAGAGGGACAGCAGCTCACAACAGCCAGAGAGGCAGCAGCTCACAACAGCCAGAGAAGCAGCAGGTCATAACAGCCAGAGAGGCAGCAGGTCATAGCAGCCAGAGAGGCAGGTTATAGCAGCCAGAGAGGCAGCAGGTCATAGCAGCCGGAGAGGCAGCAGGTCATAAGAGCCGGAGAGGCAGCAGGTCATAAGAGCCGGAGAGGCAGCAGGTCATAGCAGCGAGAGAGGCAGCAGGTCATAGCAGCCAGAGAGGCAGCAAGTCATAGCAGCCAGAGAGGCAGCAAGTCATAGCAGCCAGAGAGGCAGCAAGTCATAGCAGCCAGAGAGACAGCAGCTCACAACAGCAGGAGAGGCAGCAGGTCATAACAGCCGGAGAGGCAGCAGGTCATAACAGCCGGAGAGGCAGCAGGTCATAACAGCCGGAGAGGCAGGTTATAGCAGCCAGAGAGGCAGCAGGTCATAGCAGCCGGAGAGGCAGCAGGTCATAAGAGCCGGAGAGGCAGCAGGTCATAAGAGCCGGAGAGGCAGCAGGTCATAGCAGCGAGAGAGGCAGCAGGTCATAGCAGCCAGAGAGGCAGCAAGTCATAGCAGCCAGAGAGGCAGCAAGTCATAGCAGCCAGAGAGGCAGCAAGTCATAGCAGCCAGAGAGACAGCAGCTCACAACAGCAGGAGAGGCAGCAGGTCATAACAGCCGGAGAGGCAGCAGGTCATAACAGCCGGAGAGGCAGCAGGTCATAACAGCCGGAGAGGCAGCAGGTCATAAGAGCTGGAGAGGCAGCAGGTCATAGCAGCCAGAGACAGCAAGTCATAGCAGCCAGAGAGGCAGCAAGTCATAGCAGCCAGAGAGGCAGCAAGTCATAGCAGCCAGAGAGGCAGCAAGTCACAGCAGCCGGAGAGGCAGCAGGTCACAGCAGCCGGAGTGGCAGCAGGTCACAGCAGCCAGAGAGGCAGCAGGTCATAGCAGCCAGAGAGGCAGCAAGTCATAGCAGCCAGAGAGGCAGCAAGTCATAACAGCCGGAGAGGCAGCAAGTCATAACAGCCGGAGAGGCAGCAGGTCATAGCAGCCAGAGAGGCTCTGCTAAGTACTTTAGCCACTTGTAATGAGGGAGGTGAATGATTCTGAGGCTGCAGCAGTCAGTAAAGGAGGCATTTTGTGCTGAATTTCGGAATATACTCGTTATATATCAGTTATGTTCCGATATTTACATTGTTTGCAGAAAGTTTGTCCATTTTGCACGGGGAGGGTCATTGTGACTGTAACCATGAAGGGCATTTTGCAAGTGATAATTGGAGATATTGGCACAAACTTTGGTCACAACAAGTAATAACGGAACGGATATAACAAGAGGCTCTGGTGGCAGGATCCACGACCCTCCGCGACCTCCCCGTCCTTCCCGCGCTCATTACCGGGCGATTGACTATACATTCTCCTTTGTGGCAGCGGATACAAAAACACACCTGTCAATTCGGAAAAGACAGCGTCCTCAAGTGAACGACACATCAAACCTCGCCGTTGCCATGGAAGCATTGAAATCACTCGAAAAAAGATAACACAAACCCGCCTAATTAGCTTCATGCCATGAGTAACCGATGCCACCCGGCTGTGGGTATTCGGGGGGGGTTTCGGGAGGTGCAGCAGTGATTAATGCCACCTCCAGGGGGTAACAGCAGGAATAATGGACTGCTAAATCAACAACCCCCTGTGATGATGGAGCTGGGCGGTGAAACGCGTTGTGTGTATGTTCCCTGGAGAGCCGGTGAGTGACGGTGGCGAGGAATTGGTTAAAAGGCTCCATCCAGGCGGATATAGTGGTTAATGCACAATTAAACAGCAGAGGAGGACACCGAGAAGTGATGAAACCGGTAATTACCGCGAGCGCCGCGCTCTACACCGATATTGGAATCATTATATTCCTCACGTTTCTGGTCACTTTTTTCCTTTTCTTTCCAGGATTTTGCAGTTTTGGCATAAATGATTTTTAGGAGTTTTAGGGGTGGATACGAGCGCGGTGTTGTGGTTGTCGATGTACTCGGATAAAGCGGGGGTGTTCGCGGGGTGTGGAGGCCGCTCAGGAGAAAGGGATAAGAGGAGTCCCCCTCCGGCCTACAAATCCAGACACACGAGGCCTCGCGCCTGGAGGACAGCGGCTTATCATTGCCCATACCGACAAGCGTAACCCCCGCCTGAAAAATAAAATGTCATTATTACCGGTGTTATGGGTAACATGCAGGGCAACTGGGCCTTAGAAAGCCCAAAATGTGGGTGCCAGGGGAAGGGGAGAGAGTATGTTCCCCCGGCAGGGACCTTGCCACTCCGCACTAGACTGGCAGCAACTTTGCACCTTCGTCCTAAACCAGCAATGACCTTGCCCCTCAACCCTGGACCCTGTCCCTCTGCCCTGACCGGCAGGGACCTTACCCCTACACCCTAGACCGCCAGGGACCTTGCCCCTACACCCTAGACCGCCAGGGACCTTGCCCCTACACCCTAGACCGCCAGGGACCTTGCCCCTACACCCTAGACCGCCAGGGACCTTGCCCCTACACCCTAGACCGCCAGGGACCTTGCCCCTACACCCTAGACTGCCAGGGACCTTGCCCCTACACCCTAGACCGCCAGGGACCTTGCCCCTACACCCTAGACTGCCAGGGACCTTGCCCCTACACCCTAGACCGCCAGGGACCTTGCCCCTACACCCTAGACCGCCAGGGACCTTATCCCAACACCCTAGACCGCCAGGGACCTTATCCCAACACCCTAGACCGCCAGGGACCTTATCCCAAAACCCTAGACCACCAGGGACCTTGCTCCTACACCCTGGACCGCCAGGGACCTTGCCCCTACACCCTAGACCGCCAGGGACCTTGCCCCTACACCCTAGACCGCCAGGGACCTTGCCCCTACACCCTAGACTGCCAGGGACCTTGCCCCTACACCCTAGACCGCCAGGGACCTTGCCCCTACACCCTAGACCGCCAGGGACCTTGCCCCTACACCCTAGACCACCAGGGACCTTGCCCCTACACCCTAGACCGCCAGGGACCTTGCCCCTACACCCTAGACCGCCAGGGACCTTGCCCCTACACCCTAGACCGCCAGGGACCTTACCCCTACACCCTAGACCGCCAGGGAGCTTACCCCTACACCCTAGACCGCCAGGGACCTTACCCCTACACCCTAGACCGCCAGGGACCTTACCCCTACACCCTAGACCGCCAGGGACCTTACCCCTACACCCTAGACCGCCAGGGGCCTTACCCCTACACCCTAGACCGCCAGGGACCTTACCCCTACACCCTAGACCGCCAGGGATATGCCCTTCCGCCCTAACTGGCAGAGACCTTGCCCCTCCACACTAGTCTACAACAAGGGCTTTATCAGTAACCCCACTATGTGCGGGATTTATCTGGATACTGAAGAGCCGTTTTATTTGGACTTGTATAGATGGATTTTGAGGGCCGTGCATATGAATATTCAATATATACATTAGGCTAAAAAAGACCAGTCTGTATAGGTGCCGCACCCGCGTCAGCAGCAGGGCTGCTCGGATCCGGATCCGTGGTGGCTCGAGAGGGCTCCGGACCCAGGGGTCGTGCAGGTCCTATAAACGAAGGGGGGTTATGTACAAGGGATGGTGTGGACAGTTCATGACGCCACCCGTGGTGCGTGGTAAGGTGGAGTACCACCGCTGCGGCTGGGAGTACCCGGTGGCGATGGTGTGGGCAGCTAGATGTTTAACCCCTCCACGGGTAGGGGAATGCCCTGGGACTCGGTGATGGTGGGTAGGGATGTGCCGTTGGGGAGCGAAGGGGGTCACTGCGTACTCACTCAGTCCAATAATGCTGACACCGACAACTGTAGTAAACCAAAGTTCTGGACACCGCTGCCGCTGAGGGGGAGCACCCCTGGATCCCGTGCCCGTTGGTGTTGCCTGTTAGTCTGTGACCTTCACCTTGGCACCTTGTCTTCTAGGTGGTCCCTTTAGTGTGACACTAATCGGGTCCCGCTCCCTGGTATCACTAACTGGGTGAGCTTGATCTCAGGGTTCACGCTTAGGATTTTCTGGACCATTTTGGTGGAAAGTCCTATCCCCCTCGTTGCGCTAGTACCCCGATTTTGGAGCGGGTGTAGAGCGGATCTTGAAGGCTCCGTCCTCGTCGGGTAAATTACCAGGACGCGTGAAGCTACTTCCTGACCTAGGGTCCACGTACCCCGTCGTGCCCTGGCACCTGCTCGGTGATGGCACAAGGCCGCCCACTGTCCTCCTCGACAGTCCGTGCCCCTTGTCACGATCCCCTGCGACCAGGGGTCCAGCTCCTACCAGGCCCAGATCAACGTCTGCCACCTAGTAGTCTCAAGGAGCCCCTCTCCCCCTCCAACGCTTCACCGCTCCGTGACCTCTCCTCTTGAGAGTCACCAAACAACTGACTGTCTCCTGACCCTCCCTTACCAACCCCCCAAGTGGGCGACCCTATTCCACTCAGGCCGTCCACTGGTGTGTCGGGTGGGTGTGGGGCAGAGTGTTTCTAGGGTTTTGATTAGCTTGTTCTTGGCAACACCAAAGGCCGGGGACCCGTAACCAAGGAGGAGGTGGACACCATGCAGAAGGGCAGATTGCACAATACCCTGTGACGTCCTGATAGGCCAGGGCGTCACATATATATCTGTGTTTTATAACTTAATTGCCACCTACATATCTAGGGAAACTCCCATGAGTAACGGCGGCGGTCGCCTTTTGCACATATTCTTAAAAAGTACAAAATTTCCAAAGAAAAAACTAAGTCTAGAGAAGCAGCGGCGGTTCCTGGGGTGGGAGCCCCGACGAGCCCCCAATGAGCCCCCGACGAGCCCCCAATGAGCCCCTGACGAACCCCAATGAGCCCCCGATGAGCCCCTGACGAGACCCTGATGAGACCCTGATGAGACCCTGACGAGCCCCCAATGAGAGTCCAATGAGCCCCCGACGAGCCCCTGACAAGCCCCTGACGAGCCTCTGACAAGCCCCTGATGAGACCCTGATGAGACCCTGACGAGCCCCCAATGAGAGTCCAATGAGCCCCCGACGAGCCCCTGACAAGCCCCTGATGAGCCCCCGACGAGCCCCTGACAAGCCCCTGATGAGCCCCCGACGAGCCCCTGACGAGCAGCTTTATAAACTGTATCTGTCAACAAGAAAGCAAAATCCTGGGTCCTGTGATAACGCAGAGACCTGGGGTCTCCAGGGCGAGGGGCACAACGGTGCCATTACCCCTCTGTACAGAGGCCATTGTTACTGAGACTGAGGGTGCAATGTGCGCCCCGGATAACGGCCCTTGGGGGAAACAGGGAATTCACACAACCCTATAGGTTGCCAAACATCATTTTAAAATGATATGGCCCGGCTTTCCCTGTGGTCCATGGCACCATTTAAGGGTTAAATATGAGAATGTGACTGGTTGAACGGGCACTGGCGTCACTCTCTGCCAATGCTAGATCCGAGTCCCAATATGTGCAGAAAAGGTATTTCTGTGGTACTACGTGGTCTCACGGAAATGACAGCTTTCCTCAGTCCTAACCTTCCCCTTCAGATGGTCTCCGCTCGCACCAGTGTGCCCAGTGTATCCAGTGTGCCCAGTGTGCCCAATATACTTAGTGTGCCCAGTGTACCAAGTGTACCCAATGCGCCCAGTGTACCAAGTGTACCCAGTGCATCCAGAGTGCCCAGTGTATCGAGTGTACCCACTGCATCCAGTGTACCAAGTGTACCCAATCTACCCATTATGCCCAGTGTATCCAGTGTGCCCAGTGTACCTAGTGCATCCAGTGTGCCCAGTGTACAAAGTGCATCTAGTGCGCCCAGTGTACAAAGTGCATCTAGTGCGCCCAGTGTAAAGAGTATACCCAGTGCACAGTGCATCCAGTGTACCCAGTGTACCCAGTGCATCCAGTGTACCCAGTGTATCCAGTGTATTCAGTGCATCCAGTGCGCCCAGTGTACCGAGTGTACCCAATGCATCCAGAGCGCCCAGTGTACCGAGTGTACCCAGTGTACCCAATCTACCCATTATGCCCAGTGTACCAAGTGTGCCCAGTGTATCCAGTGTGCCCAATGTACTTAGTGTGCCCAGTGTGTACAGTGTACCCAGAGCATCCAGTGTGCACAGTGCATCCAGTGCACCCAGTGTGCCCAGTGTACCCAGTGTACTGAGTGTCCCCAGTGTACCCAGTGTGACTAGTGAACCCAGTGTACACAGTGTGCCCAGTGTGCCCGGTGTCCCCAGTGTCCCCAGTGTGCCCAGTGTATCCAGTGCACCCAGTGTACCCAGTGCATCCAGTGTGCCCAGTGTACCCAGTGTCCCCAGTGTACCCAGTGCATCCAGTGTGCCTAGTGTACCCAGTGTGACCAGTGAACCCAGTGTGCCCGGTGTCCCCAGTGTGACCAGTGAACCCAGTGTGCCCAGTGTACATAGTGTCCCCAGTGTACATAGTGTACCCAGTGTACATAGTGTACCCAGTGTACATAGTGTCCCCAGTGTACATAGTGTACCCAGTGTACATAGTGTCCCCAGTGTACATAGTGTACCCAGTGTACATAGTGTACCCAGTGTGCCCAGTGTCCCCAGTGTGCCCAGTGTGCCCAGTGTGCCCAGTGTCCCCAGTGTCCCCAGTGTACATAGTGTCCCCAGTATACATAGTGTACATAGTGTACCCAGTGTTCCCAGTGTCCCCAGTGTTCCCAGTGTACATAGTGTACCCAGTGTACCCAGTGTACTCAGTGTACCCAGTGTGCCGGAGTTGTGAAAGCAGGACTGCGTTTTACGAGGTGTTGGCATCATATCCTGGCACGCGGCAGGGCAACAATGTAATTGCCTTTCCAAGTACAAATCTTTCCTAGGGCACAGGGGCCGGTTGGCGATCCTGGGCGCAGGAGACAATGAGCGCCAATGTCAGATAAATAAGGGATTCATTGTATCGCAGTGGAATCAGCAGCGGCAATTACAGCTCGTGCAAGATCCAAGAGAAATAGAAGCAACAGTCTCATTCATAAAGTCACTGTGACGAGACGTCAGTGTCATCAACATCAATGTCATTGTTATTACACAAAAAACACTGACATTTCCCCAAAAAATAAGATCATCTCCACAGACATTTCTACACGACCGCTGCAGCTAATCACATACTGCAGCGGTCAAACATTGACATGTCACATGTGCGGCTACACAGGGTTTTACTGTCATCTTCTCTCTGACTCCGAACTCCGAGGCATATCATAACCCAAAAAGGAATTCTGCATTTTATGGGAGGAGTTAGAGGAGGTTTCGATCGTGTTATGGTATGACATAAAATGTTTATCATAAAATACACTGTAAACGGTCGCGACCACTTCAACAAACTGCAAAAAATCAAAAGAACGTGCGAAAATACTCTAATATACCTTATCAGAAGAATCTGTGCCTTTCTCCACTTATGAGCCACTTCTCCCCCTTCTTTGTGCCTTTCTCCACTTATGAGCCACTTCTCCCCATCAAATCACGTCTCCTTCATTCATCATTCACACTAAAAATCTGCTAAAATCCATCTTAATTACAGCAAGAAGGACTCGCCGGCTCACTCAGGAGTCAGATCACAGCTGCCGTTAGAAGTCTATGGAGAGCGGAGGTGAAAGGAGGAGTGAAGATTAGCAGCTGTTATACTACCTCCATCCAGAGCTGCAGTCACAGCCACACTGCTCAGTACTGCTGAATAATGTCCTCTGCACTTCTTCTGCTTTCTGGTAAGTGTTTATCTCACCCCATGCTGGTTTCGTTGCCACACAGCTCAGTAATACTGCTGCTACTTACAAACTACATGGATACAGAAGAGTGGGAATCCCTTATGTGTGTACAGGAGACGTCATAGCAGCTCCTCTCCACCCACCATCCCAGTCACCACACCGCCATACCTATCATTACACCGCCATACCTATCATTACACCGCCATCCCAGTCACTACACCGTCATCCCAGTCACTACACCGTCATCCCAGTCACCACACCACCATACCTTTCATTACACCGCCATCCCAGTCACCACACCGCCATACCTATCATTACACCGCCATCCCAGTCACTACACCGCCATACCTATCATTACACCGCCATCCCAGTCACTACACCGCCATACCTATCATTACACCGCCATCCCAGTCACTACACCGCCATCCCAGTCACTACACCGCCATCCCAGTCACTACACCGCCATCCCAGTCACTACACCGCCATACCTATCATTACACCGCCATCCCAGTCACTACACCGCCATACCTATCATTACACCGCCATCCCAGTCACTACACCGCCATACCTATCATTACACCGCCATCCCAGTCACTACACCGCCATCCCAGTCACTACACCGCCATCCCAGTCACTACACCGTCATCCCAGTCACTACACCATCATCCCAGTCATTACACCGCCATACCTATCATTACACCGCCATCCCAGTCACTACACCGCCATCCCAGTCACCACACCGCCATCCCAGTCACTACACCGCCATCCCAGTCACCACACCGCCATCCCAGTCACCACACCGCCATCCCAGTCACTACACCGTCATCCCAGTCACTACACCGTCATCCCAGTCACTACATCGCCATACCTATCATTACACCGTCATCCCAGTCACCACACCGCCATCCCAGTCACCACACCGCCATCCCAGTCACCACACCGCCATCCCAGTCACCACACCGCCATCCCAGTCACCACACCGCCATCCCAGTCACCACACCGCCATCCCAGTCACTACACCGTCATCCCAGTCACTACACCGTCATCCCAGTCACTACACCGCCATCCCAGTCACCACACTGCCATACCTATCACCACACCGCCATCCCAGTCACCACACCGCCATCCCAGTCACCACACCGCCATCCCAGTCACCACACCGCCATCCCAGTCACTACACCGTCATCCCAGTCACCACACCGTCATCCCAGTCACCACACCGTCATCCCAGTCACCACACCGTCATCCCAGTCACCACACCGTCATCCCAGTCACCACACCGTCATCCCAGTCACCACACCGCCATCCCAGTCACCACACCGCCATCCCAGTCACCACACCGCCATCCCAGTCACCACACCGCCATCCCAGTCACTACACCGCCATCCCAGTCACTACACCACTGGGACAGATCCTTCTATTAGGGCTCTTGCCCACTTGCGTACCGAGTCAGATGCGAGAGCATTGGATGTGATATGCTAATAACCCTCTGCTGCGGGTGTCAGCCGAGGGTCATGCGACTGTGATGTGATCTTGTGATCGGATCACAGCTGCAGAGAAGAGGGAGGGAGCACTTTCGCCCCATCTCCTCCGCTGTCTCTGCGTGCACCGCACTGCAGTTGTATAACATGCGAGTGCAGTGTGATGTTTCACAAACTCCCATAGGTTTTTATGGGGGGTATGAGCCGAGACTCGCTGCAAAACGCAGCATGCCGATTGCACCCACAGCGCGATTCGTGCCGTAGAAAATTAAGCAAGAGGACACTGTCCCATAGAGAAACACTGGAGCGAGGGCAATCTGATTTATCGGATCGCACTCGCACATGAAAATCGCAAGTGGATATGAGCCCTCAGGCCAATACCAGAAAAGCCCCGATGCCAGTCTCCCGGGGCGGGGGGAGGGGGCGCGAGAAGGATAAATAGCGGCGTCTTTCACATCAGGGAGAAAATCTGTTGATTTATGAAGATGCGAGTGATGTCCTCACTCATCGTGACATGGGAAAGCGCTCCGGTCCGAACGGTGACAGTGATGGAAGCAGACAGGGACCGCTTACTGGAGTCACCAAAAAAGGGGCAGCGAACGCGAAGCTGCTATTTCTGGATCCGTGTCTGCGTCCTACAGACATCAATCAGCAAAGAGCAGGTCAGCGGCCGCCGCAAGACGTGTGATAGCGGTATAAGGTAAACCGATCCGAAGATAGGGAGAAAAGCAGTGTCCTGCTGCACGTAATCACTGCCCCGAGGTGGCACCGTCCGGACCCCCCCACCCCGGTGTATAACCTCCAGCCCCTCACCCCCGGTGTATAACCTCCAGCCCCTCAGTGTATAACCTCCAGCCCTTCGCCCCCCCAGTCTATAACCTCCAGCCCCTCACCCCCGGTGTATAACCTCCAGCCCCTCAGTGTATAACCTTCAGCCCCTCGCCCCCCCAGTCTATAACCTCCAGCCCCTCACACCCCCAGTCTATAACCTCCAGCCCCTCACACCCCCAGTCTATAACCTCCAGCCCCTCACACCCCCAGTCTATAACCTCCAGCCCCTCACACCCCCAGTCTATAACCTCCAGCCCCTCACACCCCCAGTCTATAACCTCCAGCCCCTCACACCCCCAGTCTATAACCTCCAGCCCTTCGCCCCCCCAGTCTATAACCTCCAGCCCCTCACCCCCGGTGTATAACCTCCAGCCCCTCAGTGTATAACCTTCAGCCCCTCGCCCCCCCAGTCTATAACCTCCAGCCCCTCGCCCCCCCCAGTGTATAACATCCAGCCCCCCACCCCCCCAGTGTATAACATCCAGCCCCCCACCCCCAGTGTATAACCTCCAGCCCCTCACCCCCAGTGTATAACCTCCAGCCCCTCACCCCCAGTGTATAACCGCCAGCCCCCCACCCCCCCAGTCTATAACCTCCAGCCCCTCGCCCCCCCAGTGTACAACCTACAGCCCCTCGCCCCCCCAGTCTATAACCTCCAGCCCCTCGCCCCCCCAGTCTATAACCTCCAGCCCCTCACCCCCAGTGTATAACCGCCAGGCCCCCACCCCCCAGTCTATAACCTCCAGCCTCTCGCCCCCCCAGTGTATAACCTCCAGCCCCTCACCCCCCAGTGTATAACCTCCAGCCCCTCACACCCCCAGTGTATAACCTCCAGCCCCTCAGCCCCCCAGTGTATAACCTCCAGCCCCTCACCCCCAGTGTATAACCGCCAGCCCCCCACCCCCCAGTCTATAACCTCCAGCCCCTCAGCCCCCCAGTGTATAACCTCCAGCCCCTCACCCCCAGTGTATAACCGCCAGCCCCCCACCCCCCAGTCTATAACCTCCAGCCCCTCAGCCCCCCAGTGTATAACCTCCAGCCCCTCACCCCCAGTGTATAACCGCCAGCCCCCCACCTCCCAGTCTATAACCTCCAGCCCCTAGCCCCCCCAATGTACAACCTACAGCCCCTCGCCCCCCCAGTCTATAACCTCCAGCCCCTCACCCCCAGTGTATAACCTCCAGCCCCTCACACCCCCAGTGTATAACCTCCAGCCCCTCACACCCCCAGTGTATAACCTCCAGCCCCTCGCCCCCCCAGTGTACAACCTCCAGCCCCTCACACCCCCAGTGTACAACCTCCAGCCCCTCGCCCCCCCAGTCTATAACCTCCAGCCCCTCACACCCCCAGTGTACAACCTCCAGCCCCTCGCCCCCCCAGTCTATAACCTCCAGCCCCTCACACCCCCAGTCTATAACCTCCAGCCCTTCGCCCCCGGTGTATAACCTTCAGCCCCTCGCCCCCCCAGTCTATAACCTCCAGCCCCTCGCCCCCCCCAGTGTATAACCTTCAGCCCCTCGCCCCCTGGTCTATAACCTCCAGCCCCTCGCCCCCTGGTCTATAACCTCCAGCCCCTCGCCCCCTAGTCTATAACCTCCAGCCCTTCGCCCCCCCAGTCTATAACCTCCAGCCCCTCGCCCCCGGTGTATAACCTTCAGCCCCTCGCCCCCCCAGTCTATAACCTCCAGCCCCTCGCCCCCCCCAGTGTATAACCTTCAGCCCCTCGCCCCCTGGTCTATAACCTCCAGCCCCTCGCCCCCTGGTCTATAACCTCCAGCCCCTCGCCCCCTGGTCTATAACCTCCAGCCCCTCGCCCCCTGGTCTATAACCTCCAGCCCCTCGCCCCCCCCAGTCTATAACCTCCAGCCCCTCACCCCCCCCAGTCTATAACCTCCAGCCCCTCACACCCCCAGTCTATAACCTCCAGCCCCTCGCCTCCCCAGTCTATAACCTCCAGCCCCTCGCCCCCGGTGTATAACCTTCAGCCCCTCGCCCCCCCCCCAGTCTATAACCTCCATCCCCTCGCCCCCCCCAGTCTATAACCTCCAGCCCCTTGCCCCCCCCAGTGTATAACCTTCAGCCCCTCGCCTCCCCCAGTCTATAACCTCCAGCCCCTCGCCCCCCCAGTCTATAACCTCCAGCCCCTCGCCCCCCCCCAGTGTATAACCTTCAGCCCCTCGCCTCCCCCAGTGTATAACCTCCAGCCCCTCGCCTCCCCAGTCTATAACCTCCAGCCCCTCGCCTCCCCAGTCTATAACCTCCAGCCCCCTCGCCCCCGGTGTATAACCTCCAGCCCCTCGCCCCCCCCAGTCTATAACCTCCAGCCCCCTCGCCCCCCCCAGTGTATAACCTTCAGCCCCTCGCCCCCTGGTCTATAACCTCCAGCCCCTCGCCCCCTGGTCTATAACCTCCCAGCCCCTCGCCCCCTAGTCTATAACCTCCAGCCCTTCGCCCCCCCAGTCTATAACCTCCAGCCCCTCGCCCCCGGTGTATAACCTTCAGCCCCTCGCCCCCCCAGTCTATAACCTCCAGCCCCTCGCCCCCCCCAGTGTATAACCTTCAGCCCCTCGCCCCCTGGTCTATAACCTCCAGCCCCTCGCCCCCTGGTCTATAACCTCCAGCCCCTCGCCCCCCAGTCTATAACCTCCAGCCCCTCGCCCCCCCCAGTCTATAACCTCCAGCCCCTCGCCCCCCCCCAGTGTATAACCTTCAGCCCCTCGCCTCCCCCAGTGTATAACCTCCAGCCCCTCGCCTCCCCAGTCTATAACCTCCAGCCCCTCGCCTCCCCAGTCTATAACCTCCAGCCCCTCGCCCCCCCCAGTCTATAACCTCCAGCCCCTCACACCCCCCAGTCTATAACCTCCAGCCCCTCACACCCCCAGTCTATAACCTCCAGCCCCTCGCCTCCCCAGTCTATAACCTCCAGCCCCTCGCCCCCGGTGTATAACCTCCAGCCCCTCGCCCCCCCCAGTCTATAACCTCCAGCCCCTCGCCCCCCCCCAGTGTATAACCTTCAGCCCCTCGCCCCCTGGTCTATAACCTCCAGCCCCTCGCCCCCTGGTCTATAACCTCCAGCCCCTCGCCCCTAGTCTATAACCTCCAGCCCTTCGCCCCCCCAGTCTATAACCTCCAGCCCCTCGCCCCCGGTGTATAACCTTCAGCCCCTCGCCCCCCCAGTCTATAACCTCCAGCCCCTCGCCCCCCCCAGTGTATAACCTTCAGCCCCTCGCCCCCTGGTCTATAACCTCCAGCCCCTCGCCCCCTGGTCTATAACCTCCAGCCCCTCGCCCCCTGGTCTATAACCCTCCAGCCCCTCGCCCCCTGGTCTATAACCTCCAGCCCCTCGCCCCCCCCAGTCTATAACCTCCAGCCCCTCACACCCCCCAGTCTATAACCTCCAGCCCCTCACACCCCCAGTCTATAACCTCCAGCCACCTCCAGCCCCTCGCCTCCCCAGTCTATAACCTCCAGCCCCTCGCCCCCGGTGTATAACCTTCAGCCCCTCGCCCCCCCCCCCAGTCTATAACCTCCATCCCCTCGCCCCCCCCCAGTCTATAACCTCCAGCCCCTTGCCCCCCCCAGTGTATAACCTTCAGCCCCTCGCCTCCCCCAGTCTATAACCTCCAGCCCCTCGCCCCCCAGTCTATAACCTCCAGCCCCTCGCCCCCCCAGTGTATAACCTTCAGCCCCTCGCCTCCCCCAGTGTATAACCTCCAGCCCCTCGCCTCCCCAGTCTATAA
Source organism: Anomaloglossus baeobatrachus (assembly GCF_048569485.1). Lineage (NCBI taxonomy): Eukaryota > Metazoa > Chordata > Amphibia > Anura > Aromobatidae > Anomaloglossus > Anomaloglossus baeobatrachus. The sequence continues at coordinate 13,241,750 of NC_134362.1, read as the reverse complement.
CCTCCAGCCCCTCGCCTCCCCAGTCTATAACCTCCAGCCCCTCGCCCCCGGTGTATAACCTCCAGCCCCTCGCCCCCCCAGTCTATAACCTCCAGCCCCTCGCCCCCGGTGTATAACCTCCAGCCCCTCGCCCCCAGTGTATAACCTTCAGCCCCCTCGCCCCCTGGTCTATAACCTCCAGCCCCTCGCCCCCTGGTCTATAACCTCCAGCCCCTCGCCCCCTGGTCTATAACCTCCAGCCCCTCGCCCCCTGGTCTATAACCTCCAGCCCCTCGCCCCCTGGTCTATAACCTCCAGCCCCTCGGTGTATAACATCCAGGTCCTCACACCCCCAGTGTATAACCTCCAGCCCCTCAGGGTCTGATTTCACAAATGATCTTCTGGATAAAGGGGCAAAAAATCCCCCCGACACCTCCAAAATCTTGTAGAAATCCCAGAAGAGCAGGAGCTGTTCTATCTGCACAGGACGACTCCATATTAATGTCTATGGATGTAGATGAGGACAGAGAAGCCCCCGGAGGTGGATGGGGGGGGGGGGATTTTCTTCATTTACTGTATATTAGGAACTACAAAGAAAGTCTCTGGAGACAACACAAGTTACAGAGACGTAAGATCCAATTTACCACCGGCAATCACCGCTAAACCCTTCTCCCTCTGCCGGATGGGATAATGCCTTGTGCAGAGAACGTGGAGAGACATCAGTCATCAAAGCCGTGAAGAACAAGACAGCGATATCCAAAGATAACATCTCACAAGACGTCTCAGAAGGATGGAAGAAGAAGGAGCCTTTCCTTCAGGAGAGATAAGCCATGAGCGGAGGACTTTGTTCATGTGCAGTGATGAAGAACAAAAGCCAAAATATGTAACCGCATCCGCTCCTCGGCCACATCAGGCGTCTCAATGGCGCATTGTAGTCCGAGCCTTCATTCGGATTTTGTATTCGGAACCGAGAGCTTCAAGTTACAGGTGCAAACACTGACCCCGACACACGACCCGGCAGCGGCGACCAGACACAGGCGACAGACACAGGCAACCAGACACAGGCAACCAGACACAGGGCAACCAGACACAGGCGACCAGACACAGGCGACCAGACACAGGCGACCGACCCGGCACAGGCGACCGACCCGGCACAGGCGACCGACCCGGCACAGGCGACCGACCCGGCACAGTCGACCAGACACAGGCAATCCAGCACAAACGACCGACCCAGCACAGGCGACCAGACACAGGCGACTAGACACAGGCAACCAGACACAGGCAACCAGACACAGGCAACCAGGACACAGGCGACCCGGCACAGGCGACCCGGCACAGGCGACCCGGCACAGGCGACCGACCCGGCACAGGCGACCGACCCGGCACAGGCGACCGACCCGGCACAGGCGACCAGACACAGGCAATCCAGCACAAGCGACCGACCCAGCACAGGTGACCGGCACAGGCGACCAGACACAGGTGACCAGACACAGGCGACTGACCCGACACAGGCGACCCGACACAGGCGACCCGACACAGGCGACCCGACACAGGCGACCCGACACAGGCGACCCGACACAGGCGACCAAACCGGTACAGATGACCAAACACAGGCGACCAGACACAGGCAACCCGACACAGGCGACCGAACCAGTACAGATGACCAAACACAGGCGACCGACACAGGCGACCCGACACAGGCGACCCGACACAGGCAACCAGACACAGGCAACCAGACACAGGCAACCAGACACAGGCGACCCGGCACAGGCGACCGACCCGGCACAGGCGACCGACCCGGCACAGGCGACCGACCCGGCACAGGCGACCGACCCGGCACAGGCGACCAGACACAGGCAATCCAGCACAAGCGACCGACCCAGCACAGGCGACCAGACACAGGCGATCAGACACAGGCGACCGACCAGACACAGACGACCCGGCACAGGCGACCAGACACAGGCGACTGACCCGACACAGACGACCCGACACAGGCAACCCGACACAGGCGACCGACACAGGCGACCCGACACAGGCGACCACACCGTACAGATGACCAAACACAGGCGACCCGACACAGGCAACCCGACACAGGCGACCGAACCGGTACAGATGACCAAACACAGGCGACCCGACACAGGCGACCCGACACAGGCGACCGAACCGGTACAGATGACTAGACACAGGTGACCCGGCACAGGCGACCAGACACAGGCAATCCAGCACAAGCGACCGACCCAGCACAGGTGACCGGCACAGGCGACCAGAGACAGGCGACCAGACACAGGCGACTGACCCAACACAGACGACTCAGCACAGGCAACCCGACACAGGCGACCGAACCGGTACAGATGACCAGACACAGGCGACCCAACACAGGCGACCCGACACAGGCGACCCGACACAGGCGACCCGACACAGGCGACCCGACACAGGCGACCAAACCGGTACAGATGACCAAACACAGGCGACCCGACACAGGCAACCCGACACAGGCGACCGAACCGGTACAGATGACCAAACACAGGCGACCCGACACAGGCGACCCGACACAGGCGACCCGACACAGGCGACCGAACCGGTACAGATGACTAGACACAGGTGACCCGGCACAGGCGACCAGACACAGGCAATCCAGCACAAGCGACCGACCCAGCACAGGTGACCCGGCACAGGCGACCAGAGACAGGCGACCAGACACAGGCGACTGACCCAACACAGACGACTCAGCACAGGCAACCCGACACAGGCGACCGAACCGGTACAGATGACCAGACACAGGCGACCCAACACAGGCGACCCGACACAGGCGACCCGACACAGGCGACCCGACACAGGCGACCCGACACAGGCGACCGAACCGGTACAGATGACCAGACACAGGCGACCCGACACAGGCGACCCGACACAGGCGACCCGACACAGGCGACCCGACACAGGCGACCCGACACAGGCGACCCGACACAGGCGACCCGACACCGGCAGGATCATGGTCAACCTACTGATGGTAATAGTCAAAGTGGGCAACACTCAGGCAATGCTAATGGAAAAAAGCCCAACTTGTCCCTGTGACATCAACAGAAAACCAAACCTCATATTGACAACAGATTCCAGATTCTGGAATACTAAAGCATTACATTTTCCCAAACACAGACCCAATCCAGACCCCTCTCCTTGCCCAAAATGATTGGAGTGCAGTGTGATGACGCAACACCTCGGCGCTGTGCTCTGGGACTCATTAATGAGCGGAGCTTATCGGGACGTTTGGAAAGATTCTGCAGCACCCAGAAGATTCGCTAACTCTTCACAGTTTTTGGAAGCTTTCCGGACATTCGGATAGGGTTACCGTATGCCAGACCCTCATAACTCACAGATGCACTCATGGCCGAAAGTGTTGTCACCCTTCCAGAAAATGAAGTATTTCTCCCTGAAAATTCTTACAATTACCTGTTTTGTTATACCAATGTTTATTTCCTTTATCTATACTGGAACAACACAAAAAACAAAAAAAAAAAAAGGCAGATTGGACAGAATTTCACTCAAAACCGCAAAAAAGGTCCAGACACAATTGTTGTCCCCTCCTCTTAATATCTGGTTGCGCCCTTTGGAATAAATCCCTTCCATCAGTTGCCTCCTATACCCATCCACAGCTTCTTCCTCCTCTCACCTGGAATCTCGGACTCTTCTTTATAAGTGTCTCCAGTTATCTCATATCTTCAGATTTCATGATTTCTTGCACACAGTCAGGGCCAGAGGCGCAAAACAACCCAAAACCATCCCTGACCTCCACCATGTGTGACTGTAGGTGCTGTGATATTTGCTTTGTAGCCTCATTACATTTTTGGTAAACAGTAGAATGATGCGCTTTACCTTCTATCTTGTTCTCATCGGTCCACAAGACAATTTCCTAGAACGATTTTGGTTACTCGTGTACATTTTGGCTTTTTTCTGTGTCAGCAGTGGGGTCCTCCTGGGTCTTCTACATAGCATTTCATTCAGATATGGATGGATAGTTCGCGCTGACACTGATGCCCCTGAGCTCTGGATCTTGATTGGAGCTTATCCACCATCCAGGCTATCCTGCGTTACAACCTTTCATAGGTTTTTCTCTGCTATCCACATCCAGGGAGATTATCTACAGTGTCATGGGTTGTAAACGTCTTGATTATATTACGCACCATAGACAAAGGAACATCAAGATCTCTGGAGATGGACTTGTAACCTTGAGGTTGTTGATATTTTTCAACAATTTTGGTTCTTGCGTACTCAGACATTTCTCTTCTCCTCTTTCTGTTCTCCATGCTTAGTGTGCCACACACAGACACACAATGCAAAAATTGAGCCAACTTCTCCCCTTTTTATCTGGTTTCAGGTGTGATTTTCCTATTGCCCACACCTGCTACTTGCCACAGGTGAGTTTGAACGAGCATCTACAATTTTGGAAAAGTGACAGCAATTGTGTCCGGGCCATTTCGGGGGGTTTGAGTGCAATTATGTCCAATTTGCTTTTTTGTTTCTCTGTTTTGTTTGTGTTGTTCCAATGCAGAAAGGAAATAAACGTGTATGACAAAATGTGTAAGTGCAATAATTTTTTGGGAGAAATACTTAATTTTCTTGGGTGCCAACACTTTTGGCCATGACAGTATATAAAGCAGAAATGCATTACTCAGGCACAGAGGAGCTGATGGGGTGGGCTTTATTCGTGGGTCCCTCCATCCTGCACCCTCTCGCTTCACCCCAAGACTTGAAGCCCCTTCTTTTCAAACTTTCCTTATAGTGTATTAATAAAAAGCGGTCTCTTGAGTAAAGAGCGGTAACTTGCGTAAGACGTCGCTGCTTATTAGCAATTCTCCCTCTCGACATCTCCTGGTATTCTTATTAGTCTGCCGGGGAAGTGTGGAAACCACGTATCTCCAATTAATGAGATAAGCCGTGGCACAGACGAGGTGGATGTAATTACTGCAATTCACACGCTTAATCCAATGTATTACCCCGTACAATATAAATATAGATTCATCATAGACACTTAAAATGACATTAGGTCCCCGGTCGCGGGTTGTGTGATATAGAGAGGATCGGCCGGTGCACCGGGAACCTCGCCTGTGCACCGGGAACCTCGCCTGTGCACCGGGAACCTCGCCTGTGCACCGGGAACCTCGCCTGTGCACCGGGAACCTCGCCTGTGCACCGGGAACCTCGCCTGTGCACCGGGAACCTCGCCTGTGCACCGGGAACTTGGCCTGTGCCGGCACATACAGGTCATTATTATGGCATTGATGTGCCCAGCAGTAATCTGCAGCAACATCGGGGAAACCGAACAGAAGACGTCTATATATCCATATAGTATGTCTGTATGCATACAATTATATATGGGGGCGCACATGACGACAATGGAGGTATCCAGCACAAAACTGGAAGAAATCCGTGTGCCGGTGTAAAATTGTGTGCACCGAGCATTGCCAGGTGCATCAGCCCCAAATCTGCGCCCGGCCTCGTGGCTCATGCAGACGGGCATCGGGCAGCCACTGACCCATGGTATGCAATAAGGACGTTCTGATTATTTATTTGTCTCTGTCCAACTATCCGTTAAGGAAACACAAAAAAACGCAGCAAACACTGTCATGGATGAGGCTCCGCATTCAAGCCAATGAGTGCGAAAAAAATATATAAATATTATTAATAATAATAATAATAGTCAGAACCTATACGGAACATCGAGCGGCATCCGGTGTGTATGGATTCATTGCTGTTATAAACATTGGAAACTCTATTTGATCATGTACATTTTTTAGTCTAGATGTATGAAAACAGATCACACACAGGAGTAAAAGGTGGATCACACTGATGGCACATGGACACGCCGATGGGACACGGACAAGCCGATGGGACACGGACAAGCCGATGGGACACGGACAAGCCGATGGGACACGGACAAGCCGATGGGACACGGACAAGCCGATGGGACATGGACACACTGATGGGACATGGACACACTGATGGGACATGGACACACTGATGGGACACGGACACACTGATGGGACACGGACACACTGATGGGACACGGACCACACTGATGGCACATGGACACACTGATGGGACATGGACACACTGATGGGACACGGACACACTGATGGGACACGGACACACTGATGGGACACGGACCACACTGATGGCACATGGACACACTGATGGCACATGGACACACTGATGGGACACGGACCACACTGATGGCACACGGACCACACTGATGGCACACGGACCACACTAATGGCACATGGACCACACTGATGGCACATGGACACACTGATGGCACATGGACACACTGATGGCACATGGACACACTGATGGCACATGGACACACTGATGGGACACGGACACACTGATGGGACACGGACACACTGATGGGACACGGACACACTGATGGGACACGGACACACTGATGGGACACGGACACGCTGATGGCATATGGACACACTGATGGCACACGGACACACTGATGGGACACGGACACGCTGATGGGACACGGACACGCTGATGGCACATGGATCACGGACCACACTGATGGCACATGGACACACTGATGGCACATGGACACACTGATGGCACATGGACACACTGATGGGACATGGACACACTGATGGGACATGGACACACTGATGGCACATGGACACACTGATGGCACATGGACACACTGATGGCACATGGACACACTGATGGCATATGGACACACTGATGGCACACGGACACGCTGATGGGACACAGACACGCTGATGGCATATGGACACACTGATGGCACACGGACACGCTGATGGGACACGGACACGCTGATGGGACACGGACACGCTGATGGGACACGGACACGCTGATGGGACACGGACACGCTGATGGGACACGGATCACGGACCACACTGATGGCACATGGACACACTGATGGCACATGGACACACTGATGGCACACGGACACACTGATGGGACATGGACACACTGATGGGACATGGACACACTGATGGGACATGGACACACTGATGGCACACGGACACACTGATGGGACACGGACACACTGATGGGACATGGACACACTGATGGGACATGGACACACTGATGGGACATGGACACACTGATGGCACATGGACACACTGATGGCACATGGACACACTGATGGCACACGGACACACTGATGGGACACGGACACACTGATGGGACATGGACACACTGATGGGACATGGACACACTGATGGCACATGGACACACTGATGGCACACGGACACACTGATGGCACACGGACACACTGATGGGACATGGACACACTGATGGGACACGGACACGCTGATGGGACACGGACACGCTGATGGGACATGGACACACTGATGGCACATGGACACACTGATGGCACATGGACACACTGATGGCACACGGACACACTGATGGGACACGGACACACTGATGGGACATGGACACACTGATGGGACATGGACACACTGATGGCACACGGACACACTGATGGCACACGGACACACTGATGGCACATGGACACACTGATGGGACATGGACACACTGATGGGACACGGACACGCTGATGGGACACAGACACGCTGATGGCATATGGACACACTGATGGCACACGGACACACTGATGGGACACGGACACGCTGATGGGACACGGACACGCTGATGGGACACGGATCACGGACCACGCTGATGGGACACAGACACGCTGATGGCATATGGACACACTGATGGCACACGGACACACTGATGGGACACGGACACGCTGATGGGACACGGACACGCTGATGGGACACGGATCACGGACCACACTGATGGCACATGGACACACTGATGGCACATGGACACACTGATGGCACACGGACACACTGATGGGACATGGACACACTGATGGGACATGGACACACTGATGGGACATGGACACACTGATGGGACATGGACACACTGATGGCACACGGACACACTGATGGGACACGGACACACTGATGGGACACGGACACACTGATGGGACATGGACACACTGATGGGACATGGACACACTGATGGCACATGGACACACTGATGGCACATGGACACACTGATGGCACACGGACACACTGATGGGACATGGACACACTGATGGGACATGGACACACTGATGGGACATGGACACACTGATGGGACATGGACACACTGATGGCACACGGACACACTGATGGCACACGGACACACTGATGGCACACGGACACACTGATGGGACATGGACACACTGATGGGACATGGACACACTGATGGGACACGGACACGCTGATGGCATATGGACACACTGATGGCACACGGACACACTGATGGGACACGGACACGCTGATGGGACACGGACACGCTGATGGGACACGGACACGCTGATGGCACATGGATCACGGACCACACTGATGGCACATGGACACACTGATGGCACACGGACACACTGATGGGACATGGACACACTGATGGGACATGGACACACTGATGGGACATGGACACACTGATGGCACACGGACACGCTGATGGCATATGGACACGCTGATGGCACACGGACACACTGATGGGACATGGACACACTGATGGCACACGGACACACTGATGGCACATGGACACACTGATGGCACACGGACACACTGATGGCACACGGACCACACTGATGGCACACGGACCACACTGATGGCACACGGACCACACTGATGGCACACGGACCACACTGATGGCACACGGACCACACTGATGGCACACGGACCACACTGATGGCACACGGACCACACTGATGGCACACGGACCACACTGATGGCACACGGACCACACTGATGGCACACGGACCACACTGATGGCACATGGATCACATTGATGAGACACAGACGTAAAAGACGTATCACACTGATGGGACACGGACACACTGATAGGACATGGATCACACTAATGGCACATGGATCACATGGATGGGGCCTGGATTGCACTGATGGCACACAGATCGCACTGATGGCACACAGACGTATAAGATGGATCACACTGATGGCACATGGACACACGGATCACACAGATGGCACGTAAAACGCGGATGACACAGACACACTGATGGTACACGGACATAATATACGGATCACACAGATGGCACACGGACACACTGATGGCACAAGGATGAAATTTAGAAAAAAAAAACAAAAACCAAGCATCGGCCTTTTCTGGGTGACACTCGCACAGTTTCTCCTCCACTCGTCGGCAGGGACGCTCTAGGTTCCGGCTCTGTTTAGACGCCATTGTTCCAGCAGTGAGATGTGGAAATACGAGGATATGGACACAATCCCAGCGGAACATTACCGGCCTCTGCTAATTACTGAATGGCTCCATTGAAGCAGTTGAGAATTTTTAGCTTTGTACATTACGTTTGGCTCCCGCAGCTATAGATCTATAGGCTTATAATATAAGATTGCCTTCAGCGATGAGGAGCGGTGGACCTGGCCCACTTCTGAAGGTCGGGCATAGCGGCGCTGCGTCTTGTCAAGGTGAAGGCGTTTATTTCTGCAGAACTCTTCTCGGGAGGCGCTCGCACCGGCCCCGTCCTGTTTCCAGGCAGGTGATTTGCATAAGAACTACAAAACGAGCTCAATATTCGATGCGAGAACACAAAGACTACACGGTAATTAATTACTACACGAGTTCAAACATTTCCGAAAATTAACACAGTCAGTTTGTCATCGTAAATCTGCAGCAGCCCCAGAGAAATAGAGGATGACGGGCGGCTTACAGGGAGGCAAACGAGGAGCGGCATGAAATAATACCGCCACATAGTGCAAAATAACAGTGCACATATAATAGTGACGCTCTCCGCAACAACTGACAGATACGAAAGAAATCCTGGAATGTACAAAGTGTCAGCTTCAATGTAGCAAAAAATATACAGACGGCCATAGAATGGTATCATCACATCACATGGACACGACTGTGCCCTGAGGATGGGCGTCCATGATGGTCCAGATATGGGACATCCACAGCGGTGACCTCAAGGAATGTGACCGTCACCCCGGGGAAAAATTGAGGTTTTGTGGCTGAGATTTCATGCTTAGTGTCACATGGTATATCATCCGCAGCAACACTACCACTTCTTCCAAAGAATGCAGCCTCACTGACGCAAACTGCAGCTGCATCCCCCTCCTCTCCCTTCTCTCGTCCATTTACTCTACCTATATCTTTGTCTAGTAAGAAATTTTAATATTATTTTAAGGATTGATTAAACCAACTCCCTCGAAAAACCCTGCAGGCGCCCGGGATAAGGAGAGACCACCTGGATGAGTTGGAAAATCCATCAGACACTTCCAAAAACCTCCAGAAAACCAAAGTTTCTGAAAGCACTTCCTGCACTCGATGCATTATTAGCCAGAACCCCGATGTTTAATCATATTGTGAGGGTAAATAGGGTCCAGTCTACAGAGGGGGGGGTTAACTACCAGGCTATGAAGGGAATTCAAGAGAGAGAGCGTGCAGTACCAGTCATGGCCACTGTACAATCTCTGGCGCTGTTCCCCTTCGGCTATGTTCACATGTTGCGTTTTTGCTTAAATGTTTTGAATTTTTTTAATATATTTTTAATCCATTTTTTAAACAAACAACCACCATGTAAGGCTAAGTTCACACATCCTGTGTTTTGCATCAGTCACAATCCGTAGCCTTGAGGAATTACGGAATCCTGCAAAATATTTTGCAGGAATCCTGTATTTCCCCATAGACTTCTATTAGTGACGGATTGCGACTGATGACCCTGCGTTGCATCCGCTGCGTCGCGGTCCGTCGTTTTTGACTGACCGCCGAGCGGGGAGCAACGCAGAATGTAACGTTTTTCGGGCCGTCAAAATTAACGCGCCGCGCAGATATCCGTCGCCATCCGTCAAGCTTGTAATGCATGTCTATGGTGCTGGATTCCGTCGTAATCCGTCTTACAACGGAATCCAGCGCAGGATTCCGTCATGCTCTACTGAGCATGCCCAGCATGCTTGGCACGCCCACTGGGCTGTCCCAAACACAGACGGATCATGACTGATCCGTCAAAAAACGGACGCACAGCGGATGTAACGGACGCAACTGATCCGTTTTTTCACAGGATTCCTGTGAAAGGAATCCTGTGAAAAACACATCAGTTGCATCAGTTGACATCTTGAAAATGACTGATCCGTTGCTGACTGACCTGACGGATTGAAAACACAGGATGTGTGAACTTAGCCTAATCTGCACGTTTTTTTCCATGAGCGTTAGCAAATTAAAAGCTGTTTTTTTACAGGACCAGCAAAAGGTATGAAATCCCAGAAATTTCCTACACACACACACACACACACACACACACACACACTTTTTTTTACGGATCGAAATCTGCAGCGTGTCAATTCTTTCAGTGTTTTTGCAGCTTTTTTCACCATTGAAAGCAATGAGAAAGTGCAAAAATGAAGATGTTTTTTTTGCTGCTTTTGTGGTGAATGAAATTAACTTTAATTTTAATTTAAACACGTATTGTAGACAAATGACACCAAAAAAGCAGGGGAAAAAAGCAGGAAAAAAAGCATCAGAAAATGCATCAAAAAAGCATCAAAAATGCAGCAAAACCTGCTTTTTGGAAGCAGCTTTTTTACTGCCAAGAGAGCAGATTTTGCTGCAGCAAAAAGCAACGTGTGAACATGGCCTTCCAGAAAGTACTCCACATTCATACAGATGGGTCTTTAAGATCAAAACCCTGGAAAAACCCTTTAAGGCCCTGTGTGCACGCTGCGGATTCACCTGCGGAATTGCCACATATTTCGCTGCAGAAAATGTTTTTAACATTTCTGCAGTCCTTCTCCAGAAAAATCTATGGGGATTAAAAAAAATTGTGCGCACACTGCGTTTTTTGGTCCCTGCGGCTTTACCCGCGGAATTTCCGCTGCGGAATTAATGTGCATGTCACTTCTTTTCTGAAGGTCCCTGCGGTTTTTCTATTAATTATTGGTAAAAACCTGCAGGGACCAACCTGCGGCAAAACTGCAGAAATTTCGAACCAAATCTGCACCAAAACCGTGGCAAAACCGCATGCGGATTTAATTGCGGTTTTGGTGCGTTTTTTTACCGCAGGTGCGGGATTCTTTCACAGGGTCCGTTTTTTCCTTAAGAAAAAGTAATTTTCGAGTGCGCACATGGCCTTAAAGATCCGCAGCTGAACCACAATGATCAGTAAGCGACATTTTATCTTGTTGCAAAATCCCTTTAAATTGAAGCCTGGAATCAATTAAAATCCATGGATCGATGTAAATCTGTAATGTTCTGAGGTTTGTGATAATATTCATCAAAAACATTGAACACGAATGTTACCGGCGTGAAAATATTTATTGATAGCCGGCGCACAGCCCCACATTTGCCATATGCGTCCGTCTTTGCACCAGACTTCTCCTCCTCGGTGTACATCGCGCTGTCTTGCAGCATTTCTCCCGCTCGCTCTAATGAGGTTGCATCCATCTGCTCGCTCTGTATAGTATATGACATTAATACTCAGGCATTTCTAGGATGTTTTCTCCATTGACTTGCACCGATATTGAGCGAGACTCGATGATTTCATCCAAAAGTGACCGGATGCCTTACAGCAGATACCATGACCCTGAGACTCTGCCCGACAGCCCATGGCCGGTATGATGGGAGCTGCAGCTTTACGGAAAAAAGGTGCAGAGCCACGATTTGGAGACCACGGATTGTGCTGTAGAGCTCGGGGTCCTTCCCTTAGGCACCAGATTTATACCCATTGGCCATCCGCATCCAATGCCTCCTCATGTAATGAAGCTTTCTAAAGGATCACTCCGACCTTAACACACTCCGCAAAAATGAAGCAGAGTAAGTCACTGAGGCTACAAAATGTGGCCACCAATCTATACAACCCCTGCATCCACCAGATCTACCCACTTTCCGAGACATAACCTAACAAGAGCCCAAAGGCAGACTAGCCAGAATAAGGCTCTGTGCACACGTTGCTTTTTTCCTTGCAGATTTTAATCAATACTACAAGGAAAAAAGCAGCCCAGCACAGTCTATGAGAATCCAGACTTGCTGTGCACACACGGCTTCTTTTTTCCTTGCAGATTTTGTGGCAGAAAAAAGAAGCAGCATCAATTCTTTCTGCTTTTTTCCTGTTTTCCCTATCTCAATAGATAAAAAGATGCAAGAAAAGGAGCATGAAAAGATAGAAGAAAAGGAGCATGAAAAGATACAAGAAAAGGAACATGAAAAGATGCAAGAAAAGATGCAACAAAAGGAACATGAAAAGATGCAAGAAAAGATGCAACAAAAGGAACATGAAAAGATGCAAGAAAAGGAGCATGAAAAGATGCAAGAAAAGGAGCATGAAAAGAAGCATGAAAAGATGCAAGAAAAGAAGCATGAAAAGAAGCATGAAAAGATGCAAGAAAAGGAGCATGAAAAGAAGCATGAAAAGATGCAAGAAAAGGAGCATGAAAAGAAGCATGAAAAGATGCATGAAAAGATGCATGAAAAGATGCATGAAAAGGAGCATGAAAAGAAGCATGAAAAGATGCAAGAAAAGGAGCATGAAAAGAAGCATGAAAAGATGCATGAAAAGGAGCATGAAAAGGAGCATGAAAAGGAGCATGAAAAGATGCAAGAAAAGGAGCATGAAAAGATGCAAGAAAAGGAGCATGAAAAGATGCAAGAAAAGGAGCATGAAAAGATGCAAGAAAAGGAGCATGAAAAGATGCAAGAAAAGGAGCATGAAAAGATGCAAGAAAAGGAGCATGAAAAGATGCAAGAAAAGGAGCATGAAAAGATGCAAGAAAAGGAGCATGAAAAGATGCAAGAAAAGGAGCATGAAAAGATGCAAGAAAAGGAGCATGAAAAGATGCAAGAAAAGGAGCATGTAAAGATGCAAGAAAAGGAGCATGAAAAGATGCAAGAAAAGATGCAAGAAAAGAAGCATGAAAAGATGCAAGAAAAGGAGCATGAAAAGATGCAAGAAAAGATGCAAGAAAAGAAGCATGAAAAGATGCAAGAAAAGGAGCATGAAAAGATGCAAGAAAAATAGCATGAAAAGATGCAAGAAAAGGAGCATGTAAAGATGCAAGAAAAGGAGCATGTAAAGATGCAAGAAAAGGAACATGAAAAGATGCAAGAAAAGGAGCAAGAAAAGGAGCATGAAAAGATGCAAGAAAAGGAACATGAAAAGATGCAAGAAAAGGAGCAAGAAAAGGAGAATGAAAAGATGCAAGAAAAGGAGCAAGAAAAGGAACATGAAAAGATGCAAGAAAAGGAGCAAGAAAAGGAACATGAAAAGATGCAAGAAAAGGAGCAAGAAAAGGAGAATGAAAAGATGCAAGAAAAGATGCAAGAAAAGGAGATTTTTTTTTTCAGCAGCTTTTTGTGCAGAAAAAAATCTGATATGTGTGCAACTATTTTTTTTTGGGGGGGGGGGGGGGGAAGAAGTAAACATATGATTCATCCCCCCGCCAATCTAACATCAACCTCAAGGCACCCCCCCAATCTGCCAACTTTCTTGCCATGCGATGACCCCAACAGTCAGATACACCGCACAAGAAATAAAAAGAAAAAGTGTTCTACAACTCAGTATAAAAAGGTAATGAACATTTGCCATATTAACCCCAAAATGTAGGCGTCATATTCCTGCCCACCAACAGCACTTTTTTTTTCTGGGATAGGCCGGTTTCACACATCAGTTTTTTGCCATCAGGCACGATCCAGCGAAAAAACTGATGCGACGGAGCCGGCGAAAAAAATGGATCAGTCGCATCAGTTTTTTTTCCCTCCGTTTCTTCAGTTTTTTGACGGATCCGTTTTGATACTGAGCATGCTCAGTTTAAAAAAATGGAAACAGGCGCCGGATTCCGGCATATGACGGATGACGCGGGATCCGGCGTCCGTAGGCTTCCATTATAAAAAATGCCGTACGGTGCCGGATCCGGTGCAATCCGTTTTTTCGCCGGAGACAAAAAAAACTTTCACTTCAACGTTCCATCAGCCCATCGGACAAGCAAATTTTGCCGGATCTGTCGAAAGCCGGATGGAACGCAAGGTCATCCGGCGCTAATAGAAGTCTATGGGGGGAAAAACGCATCCGGCGGCAACAGACGCCGGATGCGTTTTTTCATGTTTTTGCCGGATTGCGCCTGATGGCAAAAAAGTGATGTGTGAAACCAGCCATAATTGAGTAAATTATACTGCAAAAGCATATAAAGTGACCGTTCCTGCTGGTGTTGGGGTCAGATGTACATTAGAGGTCCATAGGATTGTATGGGCACCATATGTATACCGCCAACAGTCTGGATTATCCAAGAACAGAAAACCAGACCACAAAATGAGAAAGGGTTTTGTAAACCCCTCCTAAAAGTGGCATTCCTGCTCCACAGAATTGTATGGGCCCATCCCATGTACTCGGTCCTGATAGTGCCATAATAACCCGCGCACCATCTGTAAGGTGAGCATTCTGAGCATCCTCTGCATTGTGCAGACCCCCCCGCTCGGAGCGCCCCCTCTAATGTGCTCGGTGCACTTTCATTTCAGTTTGGCAGTAATTTTCTTCACTTTTTATTTCACACATTATCATGTAACTTTTTTTCTGCCCCTTTGTTCTTACATCTTGTTCCGTGGAGATTACTCGGGCCGTCATAAAAACGTCTAAAATCCGCCTCCCACTCTCCTGCGGCTCCGCTGCTGTCAATCAATATTAATTCATCACTCGGCTTATTTTAATATTGAATTCAATCACTGACAGCAAATTCCTCTAAAGATGCAAATTATGCAGAAACCAAACTTATCAGCCAAGTATAAAGAAAAAGTAACACCGGTAAATACTAAGTCCACGAGCCAAAAAAAGACCACCAGTAAATACTAAGTCCACGAGCCAAAAAAAGACCACCAGTAAATACTAAGTCCACGAGCCAAAAAAAGACCACCAGTAAATACTAAGTCCACGAGCCAGAAAAAGACCACCAGTAAACACTAAATCCACGAGCCAGAAAAAAACACCAGTAAATACTAAGTCCACGAGCCAGAAAAAAAACACCAGTAAATACTAAGTCCACGAGCCAGAAAAAAACACCAGTAAATACTAAGTCCACAAACAAGTAAAAAAGTAACACCGGTAAATACTAAGTCCACGAGCCAGAAAAAAAACACCAGTAAATACTAAGTCCACGAGACAGAAAAAAACCACCAGTAAATACCAAGTCCACAAGCCAGAAAAAAACACCAGTAAATACCAAGTCCACAAGCCAGAAAAAAACACCAGTAAATACCAAGTCCACAAGCCAGAAAAAAACATCAGTAAATACTAAGTCCACAAACCAGAAAAAAACACCAGTAAATACTAAGTCCACAAACTAGAAAAAAACACCAGTAAATACTAAGTCCACGAGCCAGAAATAAACCCACCAAGCCATAACGATGATAATGGAAGATTAACAAAGGGGTTTTCCATTTTTTTGAGAAAGTTTAAAGGGGTTTTGCACTGACAGCATTTTCCCTGAGGGTTTTACCAGAGGGACCGCCACTGATCACTAGAACAGGGGTCCACAGATGGGACACAGCTGCCTGGGGTAAGCAAGAAGATGTCAAGAGTGGACGGAGGAGTCTGGAGAACTCAGAGGTGTAAATCTGATGGAAACCAAGGTGTCTGGAAGATAAGAGGGGTCTGGAGGAGAGAACAGATATTTAGGTGGGACAAGGGGGTCTGGAGAGAACAGAGGGGTTTGTAAAAGGAGTCGCTAGCATGAAGAAGACCGTGGTGTCCAGAGAGAGAAAAAAGGTGGCAGCGGAGTCTATTATGGTTGTCATGTCAATGGATCCCCACTGCGGCCAATGATTGTCTGCAGTGGTCAGGTGTTGACCAGCAGGACGGCGGAGCGACGGGGGAATCTATGGGCAAGTATATGCCACAATTCATAAAGTGATGTGGAGATTGTCTATTGTATAAAGTGACAGCAAATTTCTTAAAGTACAGGGATTTTACATTCAGGTCCCCTCTATTAATGCTCCCCAGGTGTTAAACCCCCCCCTTTAAGTCCTGCCTTCTCTTGTATAGATGTCACAGGTTGGACGGTAAGGTGACTGTTGTATTTTGGCGCACTGTTCCTTTAAGAATAGAACACTGCGATGCTAATCAGGGCTCTGGGATAGATTCCATGTGTTTCTGTGGTTACTTTGTATCTCTAGTGTTGACATAATGTATAAAATGAGGACGTCCTGAAAACTAATCATTATGTGTAATTATATTCTATACTGCTGCAAACTACATGAACCATAGCTCCCAAAATTACCCGCGTTCACAGGCGCATCATTCACCGGCCAATTTACCAGTTATTTTCTCGTTGCAGTAATCTGGGATTAATTCAGTCATTCATGTTGAACAACATGACGCTGGCCGCTCTTAAAGGGGAACCGCCTGCAAAGCCGAGGCGCTGTATGCTCTGAATACAAAAGCAAAAGAGTCACAGCTCCTACAAAAGCCGAGACACCTGGGCATAAAGGGCCGAGACACCTGGGCATAAAGGGCCGAGACACATGGGCATAAAGGGCCGAGACACATGGGCATAAAGGGCCGAGACACGGGAAAAAAGGGCCGAGACACATGGGGAAAAAGGGCCGAGACACCTGGGCAAAAAAGGGCCGAGACACCTGGGCAAAAAAGGGCCGAGACACCTGGGCAAAAAAGGGCCGAGACACCTGGGCAAAAAAGGGCCGAGACACATGGGCAAAAAAGGGCCGAGACACCTGGGCAAAAAAGGGCCGAGACACCTGGGCAAAAAGGGAGGAGACACATGGGCAAAAAAGAGCCGAGACACCTGGGCAAAAAAGGGCCGAGACACCTGGGCAAAAAAGGGCCGAGACACCTGGGCAAAAAAGGGCCGAGACACCTGGGCAAAAAAGGGCCGAGACACATGGGCAAAAAAGGGCCGAGACACATGGGCAAAAAAGGGCCGAGACACATGGGCAAAAAAGGGCCGAGACACATGGGCAAAAAAGGGCCGAGACACATGGGCAAAAAAGGGCCGAGACACATGGGCAAAAAAGGGCCGAGACACATGGGCAAAAAAGGGCCGAGACACATGGGCAAAAAAGGGCCGAGACACATGGGCAAAAAAGGGCCGAGACACATGGGCAAAAAAGGGCCGAGACACATGGGCAAAAAAGGGCCGAGACACATGGGCAAAAAAGAGCCGAGACACATGGGCAAAAAAGGGCCGAGACACCTGGTCAAAAAAGGGCCGAGACACATGGGCAAAAAAGGGCCGAGACACATGGGCAAAAAAGGGCCGAGACACATGGGCAAAAAAGGGCCGAGACACATGGGCAAAAAAGGGCCGAGACACATGGGCAAAAAAGGGCCGAGACACATGGGCAAAAAAGGGCCGAGACACATGGGCAAAAAGGGAGGAGACACATGAGTAAAAAGGGAGGAGACACATGGGTAAAAAGGAGGAGACACATGGGTAAACAGGAGGAGACACCTGGGTAAACAGGAGGAGACACCTGGGTAAAAAGGAGGAGACACCTGGGTAAAAAGGAGGAGACACCTGGGTAAAAAGGAGGAGACACCTGGGTAAAAAGGGAGGAGACACCTGGGTAAAAAGGGAGGAGACACCTGGGTAAAAAGGGAGGAGACACCTGGGTAAAAAGGGAGGAGACACCTGGGTAAAAAGGAGGAGACACCTGGGTAAAAAGGGAGGAGACACCTGGGTAAAAAGGAGGAGACACCTGGGTAAAAAGGAGGAGACACCTGGGTAAAAAGGGAGGAGACACCTGGGTAAAAAGGGAGGAGACACCTGGGTAAAAAGGGAGGAGACACCTGGGTAAAAAGGAGGAGACACCTGGGTAAAAAGGGAGGAGACACCTGGGTAAAAAGGGAGGAGACACCTGGGTAAAAAGGAGGAGACACCTGGGTAAAAAGGGCAAAGATGACGGCCAAGGATGAAGGCAAAGAGGCACGTGATATTGAAACCTCATTTATGGCTTTAATGTTTTTATAGGAAGCAAAATAAAATACGAGTATTTGTTTCTCACCCTCCTAATGAGCTCTCCTACAATCAGATGTGTAATGAGTGTTTTCTTGAGGCCCTTGATATTGATAGCCCACGGCATGATGGCAGAAATCCACTGCATGGTTCATAGTCACAGCGCCACACCTTCTTCAGTGGCTGTGCCTGGTACTGCAGCTGAGATCCTATTATTGAATAGGACTCTGGTGCAAATGGCAAAAGAACCAGAAACAGTCAGTGCAAAATGTGAGGAGCCGTGCCTGGTCAATACTGAAGGAGACAGGGCTCAGGTCCCTTTAAGTGGGCTAATTAGTGGGGTTGTCAGGAGTGGGGCCCCCAATGCTATATTGATGGCCTGTTCATTCACGACCTCTGATGAGACAGAGCCGCTACGTGTCATTACAGGGATGGCTAGTGCTTACCTGGACCTGGGGGTCTTACCTGAGGGGCTTACCTGGGGGGCCCTGTCATTTTCAGGATTAGGATTAAAGCTGATCCTGGCAGAACACAGCAGCAACAGCCAATTTATAACAAGAGAAAACTCCGCTGCTTTAAGGAACATATGATAATAAGAGACTCGTGGAAGAGACAAAATGTCACTGTTATCTCTGAACTCGCCACTTCTCCTGCACAGTGAGCTGGAACCCGCGTTCTCTGCCTCCCCTTGGACCCCTCGACCTCTGCCTCCCCTTGGACCCCTCGACCTCTGCCTCCCCTTGGACCCCTCGACCTCTGCCTCCCCTTGGACCCCTCGACCTCTGCCTCCCCTTGGACCCCTCGTCCTCCGCCTCCCCTTGGACCCCTCGTCCTCCGCCTCCCCTTGGACCCCTCGACCTCCGCCTCCCCTTGGACCCCTCGACCTCCGCCTCCCCTTGGACCCCTCGACCTCCGCCTCCCCTTGGACCCCTCGACCTCCGCCTCCCCTTGGACCCCTCGACCTCCGCCTCCCCTTGGACCCCTCGACCTCCGCCTCCCCTTGGACCCCTCGACCTCCGCCTCCCCTTGGACCCCTCGCCCTCTGGCGTCCCCTTGGACCCCTCGCCCTCTGGCGTCCCCTTGGACCCCTCGCCCTCTGGCGTCCCCTTGGACCCCTCGCCCTTTGCATTCTCTGCACCCCTTGTCCTTTGCCTTCCCTTGGACCCCTCGTCCTCTGGCGTCCGCTTGGACCCCTTGTCCTCTGGCGTCCCCTTGGACCCCTCGTCTTCTGGCGTCCCCTTGGACCCCTCACCCTTTGCATCCTCTGCACCCCTTGTCCTCTGCATCCCCTGGACCCTTCGTTCTCTGCGTCCCCTTGGACCCCTCAGATCAGAGGTCTTCTGTTACCTCCAGCATGCAGAGCAGGGGACGGTCGCACCTCAATTTTGGAGGGGATGAAACAGAGGTTGAGAATAATGATTGCATTCTTGCGCGCGGTCTCCTCAGCTGAGCACATAATACAGTAATATGGGGCTGCAGGAGCTTCTTTTAAGCATTTATAGACGGGAACGTTTAACCCAATCCGCACTGATGAAGGGTTTAATAATCCTGCAGCATTTTGAGACATTGATGCAGATTTTGGACGTTGTCAAAATTAACAGCTACTTTTTGAGATCTATTGACAATGGTCACTTTTCGTTTTTCTCCCACTGTTACATATAGTTCTGACCACTTGTGCCATTCACAGCCGGGCGCAGGCCCCTGTATTAGCAGATGGGCCCCGTGCTGTAGAGGACGCTGATCTCTTGTGATGGGGCACGAGGAGTCTGTGGGACACTTCACTGACTCCACGTAATGGCATTAGATGAAATCTTCAGACTGATGCTAAGTGACACTTTATTAATAAGCCCCCGGTGTATTCTGTGTGTGCCCCTTTTGCTCTTAGCCTTCTCGAGCCTATCATTTTGCATGCACACTCCCTTTTGGATCACAGTAATGTAATCCATCTTCACTTGCAGACTGCCACAAATAATGCAATTGTCATGCACGCTGCTGCGTCAGGAGACCTCTAATGCAATTCCCCTGCACTTCATGTAAGGTCTGTCCACACGTAATGCAATTACTCCGTACTCTATCAGCCCACATATAATGCGATTCTCTTGCACCATCTCAGATGTGTGCACATATAATGCAATTCCAGAACTAGTTACCATATGGTAATGCATTAGGATGCGCTGTAATAGACCAGACCACAAATACCACAAGCAGCATGTTACAATCGCATTTTATATAAACTTCTGATCACATTTAATGAAGCTATATCACATTATATTACCAGGTGGGGTCGTAGTCAGCCCGCCCTCCTGCATCCTCCCAGGCCGGGCTCATAGTCAGCCCGCCCTCCTGCATCCTCCCAGGCCGGGCTCATAGTCAGCCCGCCCTCCTGCATCCTCCCAGGCCGGGCTCATAGTCAGCCCGCCCTCCTGCATCCTCCCAGGCCGGGCCCATAGTCAGCCCGCCCTCCTGCATCCTCCCAGGCCGGGCTCATAGTCAGCCCGCCCTCCTGCATCCTCCCAGGCCGGCTCATAGTCAGCCCGCCCTCCTGCATCCTCCCAGGCCGGGCTCATAGTCAGCCCGCCCTCCTGCATCCTCCCAGGCCGGGCTCATAGTCAGCCCGCCCTCCTGCATCTTCCCAGGCCGGGCTCATAGTCAGCCCGCCCTCCTGCATCTTCCCAGGCCGGGCTCATAGTCAGCCCGCCCTCCTGCATCCTCCCAGGCCGGGCTCATAGTCAGCCCGCCCTCCTGCATCCTCCCAGGCCGGGCTCATAGTCAGCCCGCCCTCCTGCATCCTCCCAGGCCGGCTCATAGTCAGCCCGCCCTCCTACATCCTCCCAGGCCAGGCCCGTAGTCAGCCCGCCCTCCTGCATCCTACGAGGCCAGACTCGTAGTCAGCCCGCCCTCCTGCATCCTACGAGGCCAGACTCGTAGTCAGCCCGCCCTCCTCCATCCTACGAGGCCAGACTCGTAGTCAGCCCGCCCTCCTGCATCCTACGAGGCCAGGCTCATAGTCAGCCCGCCCTCCTGCATCCTCCCAGGCCGGGCTCATAGTCAGCCCGCCCTCCTGCATCCTCCCAGGCCGGGCTCATAGTCAGCCCGCCCTCCTGCATCCTCCCAGGCCGGGCTCATAGTCAGCCCGCCCTCCTGCATCCTCCCAGGCCAGGCCTATAGTGAGCCCGCCCTCCTGCATCCTACGAGGCCAGACTCGTAGTCAGCCCGCCCTCCTGAATCCTACGAGGCCAGACTCGTAGTCAGCCCGCCCTCCTGCATCTTCCCAGGCCGGGCTCATAGTCAGCCCGCCCTCCTGCATCCTCCCAGGCCGGGCTCATAGTCAGCCCGCCCTCCTGCATCCTCCCAGGCCGGGCTCATAGTCAGCCCGCCCTCCTGCATCCTCCCAGGCCGGGCTCATAGTCAGCCCGCCCTCCTGCATCCTCCCAGGCCGGCTCATAGTCAGCCCGCCCTCCTACATCCTCCCAGGCCAGGCCCGTAGTCAGCCCGCCCTCCTGCATCCTACGAGGCCAGACTCGTAGTCAGCCCGCCCTCCTGCATCCTACGAGGCCAGACTCGTAGTCAGCCCGCCCTCCTGCATCCTACGAGGCCAGACTCGTAGTCAGCCCGCCCTCCTCCATCCTACGAGGCCAGACTCGTAGTCAGCCCGCCCTCCTGCATCCTACGAGGCCAGGCTCATAGTCAGCCCGCCCTCCTGCATCCTCCCAGGCCGGGCTCATAGTCAGCCCGCCCTCCTGCATCCTCCCAGGCCGGGCTCATAGTCAGCCCGCCCTCCTGCATCCTCCCAGGCCGGGCTCGTAGTCAGCCCGCCCTCCTGCATTCTACGAGGCCAGACTCGTAGTCAGCCCGCCCTCCTGCATCCTACGAGGCCAGACTCGTAGTCAGCCCGCCCTCCTGCATCCTACGAGGTCAGGCCCATAGTCAGCCCACCCTCCTGCATCCTACGAGGCCAGACTCGTAGTCAGCCCGCCCTCCTGCATCCTCCCAAGCCAGGCCCATAGTCAGCCCACCCTCCTGCATCCTACGAGGCCAGACTCGTAGTCAGCCCGCCCTCCTGCATCCTACGAGGCCAGACTCGTAGTCAGCCCGCCCTCCTGCATCCTACGAGGCCAGACTCGTAGTCAGCCCGCCCTCCTGCATCCTACGAGGCCAGACTCGTAGTCAGCCCGCCCTCCTGCATCCTACGAGGCCAGACTCGTAGTCAGCCCACCCTCCTGCATCCTACGAGGCCAGACTCGTAGTCAGCCCGCCCTCCTGCATCCTACGAGGCCAGACTCGTAGTCAGCCCGCCCTCCTGCATCCTACGAGGTCAGGCCCATAGTCAGCCCGCCCTCCTGCATCCTACGAGGCCAGACTCGTAGTCAGCCCGCCCTCCTGCATCCTACGAGGTCAAGCCCATAGTCAGCCCGCCCTCCTGCATCCTACGAGGCCAGACTCATAGTCAGCCCGCCCTCCTGCATCCTCCCAGGCCCGGCTCATAGTCAGCCCGCCCTCCTGCATCCTACGAGGCCAGACTCGTAGTCAGCCCGCCCTCCTGCATCCTCCCAAGCCAGGCCCATAGTCAGCTCACCCTCCTGCATCCTCCAAGGCTAGGCTCATAGTCAGCCCGCCCTCCTGCATCCTCCGAGGCCAGGCCCATAGTCAGCCCGCCCTCCTGCATCCTACGAGGCCAGGCCCATAGTCAGCCCGTCCTCCTGCATCCTACGAGGCCAGGCCCATAGTCAGCCCGCCCTCCTGCATCCTACGAGGCCAGGCCCATAGTCAGCCCGCCCTCCTGCATCCTACGAGGCCAGGCCCATAGTCAGCCCGCCCTCCTGCATCCTACGAGGCCAGGCCCATAGTCAGCCCGCCCTCCTGCATCCTCCCAGGCCAGACCCATAGTCAGCCCGCCCTCCTGCATCCTCCCAGGCCAGGCCCATAGTAAGATCACCCTCCTGCATCCTCCCAGGCCAGGCCCATAGTCAGCCCGCCCTCCTGCATCCTACGAGGCCAGACTCGTAGTCAGCCCGCCTTCCATCATCCTCCGAGGCCAGGCCCATAGTCAGCCCGCCCTCCTGCATCCTCCGAGGCCAGACTCGTAGTCAGCCCGCCCTCCTGCATCCTCCCAGGCCAGGCCCATAGTTAGCCCGCCTTCCATCATCCTCCTAGGCCGTGCCCATAGTCAGCCCGCCCTCAATCATTCTCCCAGTTTGTACCCAAAGTGAGCCTACCCTCCTACATCTTACCAGACCAGGCCCATAGTTAGAACGCCCTCTCACATTCTGCCAGGTTGAGACCATAGTCAGACCACATTCAGCCTGCCCTTCCGCGTCCTCCTAGGCGGGGCCCATAGCCAACCAGCCAACCCGCCCTTCCGCATCCTCCTAGGCAGGGCCCATAGCCAACCAGCCAACCCGCCCTTCCGCATCCTCCTAGGCGGGGCCCATAGCCAACCAGCCAACCCGCCCTTCCGCAGCCGAGTCCATAGTCAACCCACACTCCCACATCCTCCCGAGTCAGGACTAGGGCCATACCTTACCATGTGTAAGTACTGTTACAGTTTGACAGGTGTAGGTTTTTATCTGACTGTGGATATTTATCATTATAAAATAAATAAGTTACCATTTTAAAGAACCACTGGATTTTGTGATGGAAATTATCCAATGTGCTTGTCCATAGACAGCCCACTCTGCCGCATCCTCCTGGGCAGGTCCACAGATGGCCAGCATTCTCATAGCCTCTCAGGTGAATCTACAGATAACCGACTCACTCACATGCTGTAAGGCGGGTTCACAGACAGCCTGCTCCCTCGCTTGTTCTCGGGTAGATCCATAGATGGTCCGCTCCCTCGCATCCTCCTGGGTGGGTCCACACATGGCCCACTCTCTCATATCCTCTCAGGCAGATCTGAAGATGGCTCGCTCCCTCTTATCCTCTCGGGCAGATCCCCAAATTGCCTGCTTCCTCGCATCCTTTTGGGCAGGTCCACAGAAGGCCTGTTCTCCCATATAGTCTTAGGCGTGTCCACAGATGGCTTAGCCCACTGTCTCACATCCTCTCGGGCACCAAAGATGGCACACTCGCTTGCATCCTCTCAGGCTGGTCCACAGACTGCCAACCCACCCATATCCTACCGGGGAGGTCCATAGACGGCCCGCTCTCTCGAATCTTCCCGGTCAGGTTCACAGACATCCTGCTCTACCCTATCGTCCTTGGCGGGTCCACAGACAGCCTGCTCTTGTATCCTCTCGGGCGGGTCCACAGATGGCAGACTCTCACATCCTCTCAGGCAGGACCCCAGACGGCCCGCTCTATCGCATCCTCTCGGGGAGGTACACAGATGGCCCACTCTCCCATATTGTCTTGGGCAGGTCCACAGATGGCCTGCTCTCGTATCCTCCCGGGTGGATCCATAGACGGCCCTCTCTTTCGTATCCTCTTGGGCAGGTCCCCAAATGGCCCACTCTCTTATCTTTTTGGGCAAGTCCTCAAACGGCTCGCTCTTCCATATTATCTTGGGCAGGTCCACAGATGGCCTACTCTGGTATCCTCTCGGGCAGGTGCACAGATAGCTCGCACTTGTATCCTCTTGGGCGGGTTCACAGATAGCTCATTCTTTTATACTCTTGGGCGGGTTCACCTCTTCTTACATCGAGTGGTAATCAACTCAACTACATAAGTATAAATGTATTCATTGCTCAACATATTCCAAGGTCTCACAATATATTATGCTGAAATATCTTCATAGATCCAACTGCTATAACAAGTCAGGGATATGTGTTATATATACAGTATGTATATTATATATCTGAAGTATCTTCTCTGACACCACCTCAGATCTTACTATAGATAATTCTGGAATGTATTCTTATTCCTGACTACTATCATGTATGACACATTCTCTAACGCTTTCTCAGACCCTACAATATACGGTTCTGTAATATTTTCTCGGTCCTGACTACTTTATATACCACATTCTCCATCGCCTTCTCAGACCGGACTATACATAGTGGTGTGATATCTTCTCAGACCGGAATATACATAGTGGTGTGATATCTCCTCAGACCGGACTATACATAGTGGTGTGATATCTCCTCAGACCGGACTATACATAGTGGTGTGATATCTTCTCAGTCCGGACTATACATAGTGGTGTGATATCTCCTCAGACCGGACTATACATTGTGGTGTGATATCTCCTCAGTCCGGACTATACATAGTGGTGTGATATCTCCTCAGTCCGGACTATACATAGTGGTGTGATATCTCCTCAGACCGGACTATACATAGTGGTGTGATATCTCCTCAGACCAGACTATACATAGTGGTGTGATATCTCCTCAGACCGGACTATACATAGTGGTGTGATATCTTCTCAGACCAGACTATATATAGTGGTGTGATATCTCCTCAGACCAGACTATACATAGTGGTGTGATATCTCCTCAGACCGGACTATACATAGTGGTGTGATATCTTCTCAGACCAGACTATACATAGTGGTGTGATATCTTCTCAGACCAGAATATACATAGTGGTGTGATATCTCCTCAGACCGGACTATACATAGTGGTGTGATATCTTCTCAGACCAGACTATACATAGTGGTGTGATATCTTCTCAGTCCGGACTATTCATAGTGGTGTGATATCTTCTCAGACCGGACTATACATAGTGGTGTGATATCTCCTCAGACCGGACTATACATAGTGGTGTGATATCTCCTCAGACCAGACTATACATAGTGGTGTGATATCTTCTCAGTCCGGACAATACATAGTGGTGTGATATCTCCTCAGACCAGACTATACATAGTGGTGTGATATCTTCTCAGACCGGACTATACATAGTGGTGTGGTATCTTCTCAGTCCGGACTATACATAGTGGTGTGATATCTCCTCAGACCGGACTATACATAGTGGTGTGATATCTCCTCAGACCGGACTATACATAGTGGTGTGATATCTCCTCAGACCGGACTATACATAGTGGTGTGATATCTTCTCAGACCGGACTATACATAGTGGTGTGATATCTCCTCAGTCCGGACTATACATAGTGGTGTGATATCTCCTCAGACCGGACTATACATAGTGGTGTGATATCTCCTCAGACCAGACTATACATAGTGGTGTGATATCTTCTCAGACCGGACTATACATAGTGGTGTGATATCTTCTCAGACCGGACTATACATAGTGGTGTGATATCTTCTCAGACCGGACTATACATAGTGGTGTGATATCTCCTCAGACCAGACTATACATAGTGGTGTGATATCTCCTCAGACCAGACTATAACATAGTGGTGTGATATCTCCTCAGACCGGACTATACATAGTGGTGTGGTATCTTCTCAGTCCGGACTATACATAGTGGTGTGATATCTCCTCAGACCGGACTATACATAGTGGTGTGATATCTCCTCAGACCAGACTATACATAGTGGTGTGATATCTTCTGAGACCGGACTATACATAGTGGTGTGGTATCTTCTCAGACCGGACTATACATAGTGGTGTGATATCTTCTCAGACCGGACTATACATAGTGGTGTGATATCTCCTCAGTCCGGACTATACATAGTGGTGTGATATCTCCTCAGACCGGACTATACATAGTGGTGTGATATCTTCTCAGTCCGGACTATACATAGTGGTGTGATATCTCCTCAGTCTGGACTATACATAGTGGTGTGATATCTCCTCAGACCGGACTATACATAGTGGTGTGATATCTTCTCAGTCCGGACTATACATAGTGGTGTGATATCTTCTCAGTCCGGAATATACATAGTGGTGTGATATCTCCTCAGACCGGACTATACATAGTGGTGTGATATCTTCTCAGTCCGGAATATACATAGTGGTGTGATATCTTCTCAGACCGGACTATACATAGTGGTGTGATATCTTCTCAGTCCGGAATATACATAGTGGTGTGATATCTTCTCAGTCCGGACTATACATAGTGGTGTGATATCTTCCCAGACCGGACAATACATAGTGGTGTGATATCTCCTCAGACCGGACTATACATAGTGGTGTGATATCTCCTCAGACCGGACTATACATAGTGGTGTGATATCTCCTCAGACCGGACTATACATAGTGGTGTGATATCTCCTCAGACCGGACTATACATAGTGGTGTGATATCTCCTCAGTCCGGACTATACATAGTGGTGTGATATCTCCTCAGACTGGACTGTACATAGTGGTGTGATATCTCCTCAGTCCGGACTATACATAGTGGTGTGATATCTCCTCAGTCCGGACTATACATAGTGGTGTGATATCTCCTCAGACCGGACTATACATAGTGGTGTGATATCTCCTCAGACCGGACTATACATAGTGGTGTGATATCTTCTCAGACCGGACTATACATAGTGGTGTGATATCTCCTCAGACCGGACTATACATAGTGGTGTGATATCTCCTCAGACCAGACTATACATAGTGGTGTGATATCTTCTCAGTCCGGACTATACATAGTGGTGTGATATCTCCTCAGACCGGACTATACATAGTGGTGTGATATCTCCTCAGACCAGACTATACATAGTGGTGTGATATCTTCTCAGACCGGACTATACATAGTGGTGTGATATCTTCTCAGACCGGACTATACATAGTGGTGTGATATCTCCTCAGACCAGACTATACATAGTGGTGTGATATCTCCTCAGACCAGACTATACATAGTGGTGTGATATCTCCTCAGACCGGACTATACATAGTGGTGTGGTATCTTCTCAGTCCGGACTATACATAGTGGTGTGATATCTCCTCAGACCGGACTATACATAGTGGTGTGATATCTTCTCAGACCGGACTATACATAGTGGTGTGATATCTTCCAGACTGGTGTGATATTTCCTCAGACCGGACTATACATAGTGGTGTGATATCTTCTCAGTCCGGACTATACATAGTGGTGTGATATCTCCTCAGACCGGACTATACATAGTGGTGTGGTATCTTCTCAGACCGGACTATACATAGTGGTGTGATATCTTCTCAGACCAGACTATACATAGTGGTGTGATATCTCCTCAGACCGGACTATACATAGTGGTGTGGTATCTTCTCAGACCGGACTATACATAGTGGTGTGATATCTTCTCAGACCGGACTATACATAGTGGTGTGATATCTCCTCAGACCGGACTATACATAGTGGTGTGATATCTTCTCAGACCGGACTATACATAGTGGTGTGATATCTCCTCAGACCAGACTATACATAGTGGTGTGATATCTCCTCAGACCAGACTATACATAGTGGTGTGATATCTCCTCAGACCGGACTATACATAGTGGTGTGGTATCTTCTCAGTCCGGACTATACATAGTGGTGTGATATCTCCTCAGACCGGACTATACATAGTGGTGTGATATCTTCTCAGACCGGACTATACATAGTGGTGTGATATCTTCCAGACTGGTGTGATATTTCCTCAGACCGGACTATACATAGTGGTGTGATATCTTCTCAGTCCGGACTATACATAGTGGTGTGATATCTCCTCAGACCGGACTACACATAGTGGTGTGGTATCTTCTCAGACCGGACTATACATAGTGGTGTGATATCTTCTCAGACCAGACTATACATAGTGGTGTGATATCTCCTCAGACCGGACTATACATAGTGGTGTGGTATCTTCTCAGACCGGACTATACATAGTGGTGTGATATCTCCTCAGTCCGGACTATACATAGTGGTGTGATATCTCCTCAGACCGGACTATACATAGTGGTGTGATCTCTCCTCAGACCGGACTATACATAGTGGTGTGATATCTCCTCAGACCAGACTATACATAGTGGTGTGATATCTTCTCAGACCGGACTATACATAGTGGTGTGATATCTTCTCAGACCGGACTATACATAGTGGTGTGATATCTCCTCAGACCGGACTATACATAGTGGTGTGATATCGCCTCAGACCGGACTATACATAGTGGTGTGATATCTCCTCAGACCAGACTATACATAGTGGTGTGATATCGCCTCAGACCGGTCCTCAGACCAGACTATACATAGTGGTGTGATATCTTCTCAGACCGGACTATACATAGTGGTGTGATATCTCCTCAGTCCGGACTATACATAGTGGTGTGATATCTCCTCAGACTGGACTATACATAGTGGTGTGATATCTCCTCAGACCAGACTATACATAGTGGTGTGATATCTCCTCAGACCGGACTATACATAGTGGTGTGATATCTTCTCAGTCCGGAATATACATAGTGGTGTGATATCTTCTCAGACCAGACTATACATAGTGGTGTGATATCTCCTCAGACCGGACTATACATAGTGGTGTGGTATCTTCTCAGACCGGACTATACATAGTGGTGTGATATCTTCTCAGACCGGACTATACATAGTGGTGTGATATCTCCTCAGACCGGACTATACATAGTGGTGTGATATCTTCTCAGACCGGACTATACATAGTGGTGTGATATCTCCTCAGACCAGACTATACATAGTGGTGTGATATCTCCTCAGACCAGACTATACATAGTGGTGTGATATCTCCTCAGACCGGACTATACATAGTGGTGTGGTATCTTCTCAGTCCGGACTATACATAGTGGTGTGATATCTCCTCAGACCGGACTATACATAGTGGTGTGATATCTTCTCAGACCGGACTATACATAGTGGTGTGATATCTTCCAGACTGGTGTGATATTTCCTCAGACCGGACTATACATAGTGGTGTGATATCTTCTCAGTCCGGACTATACATAGTGGTGTGATATCTCCTCAGACCGGACTACACATAGTGGTGTGGTATCTTCTCAGACCGGACTATACATAGTGGTGTGATATCTTCTCAGACCAGACTATACATAGTGGTGTGATATCTCCTCAGACCGGACTATACATAGTGGTGTGGTATCTTCTCAGACCGGACTATACATAGTGGTGTGATATCTCCTCAGTCCGGACTATACATAGTGGTGTGATATCTCCTCAGACCGGACTATACATAGTGGTGTGATCTCTCCTCAGACCGGACTATACATAGTGGTGTGATATCTCCTCAGACCAGACTATACATAGTGGTGTGATATCTTCTCAGACCGGACTATACATAGTGGTGTGATATCTTCTCAGACCGGACTATACATAGTGGTGTGATATCTCCTCAGACCGGACTATACATAGTGGTGTGATATCGCCTCAGACCGGACTATACATAGTGGTGTGATATCTCCTCAGACCAGACTATACATAGTGGTGTGATATCGCCTCAGACCGGTCCTCAGACCAGACTATACATAGTGGTGTGATATCTTCTCAGACCGGACTATACATAGTGGTGTGATATCTCCTCAGTCCGGACTATACATAGTGGTGTGATATCTCCTCAGACTGGACTATACATAGTGGTGTGATATCTCCTCAGACCAGACTATACATAGTGGTGTGATATCTCCTCAGACCGGACTATACATAGTGGTGTGATATCTTCTCAGTCCGGAATATACATAGTGGTGTGATATCTCCTCAGACCGGACTATACATAGTGGTGTGATATCTCCTCAGACCGGACTATACATAGTGGTGTGATATCTTCTCAGACCGGACTATACATAGTGGTGTGATATCTCCTCAGACTGGACTATACATAGTGGTGTGATATCTTCTCAGACCGGACTATACATAGTGGTGTGATATCTTCTCAGACCGGACTATACATAGTGGTGTGATATCTCCTCAGACCAGACTATACATAGTGGTGTGATATCTCCTCAGACCGGACTATACATAGTGGTGTGATATCTTCTCAGACCGGACTATACATAGTGGTGTGATATCTCCTCAGACCGGACTATACATAGTGGTGTGATATCTTCTCAGACCGGACTATACATAGTGGTGTGATATCTCCTCAGTCCGGACTATACATAGTGGTGTGATATCTCCTCAGACCGGACTATACATAGTGGTGTGATATCTTCTCAGACCGGACTATACATAGTGGTGTGATATCTTCTCAGACCGGACTATACATAGTGGTGTGATATCTCCTCAGACCAGACTATACATAGTGGTGTGATATCTCCTCAGACCGGACTATACATAGTGGTGTGATATCTTCTCAGACCGGACTATACATAGTGGTGTGATATCTCCTCAGACCGGACTATACATAGTGGTGTGATATCTTCTCAGACCGGACTATACATAGTGGTGTGATATCTCCTCAGTCCGGACTATACATAGTGGTGTGATATCTCCTCAGACCGGACTATACATAGTGGTGTGATATCTTCTCAGTCCGGACTATACATAGTGGTGTGATATCTTCTCAGACCAGACTATACATAGTGGTGTGA
Source organism: Anomaloglossus baeobatrachus (assembly GCF_048569485.1). Lineage (NCBI taxonomy): Eukaryota > Metazoa > Chordata > Amphibia > Anura > Aromobatidae > Anomaloglossus > Anomaloglossus baeobatrachus. The sequence goes on along the minus strand of NC_134362.1, from coordinate 13,209,414 downwards.
TATCTCCTCAGACCGGACTATACATAGTGGTGTGATATCTCCTCAGACCGGACTATACATAGTGGTGTGATATCTCCTCAGTCCGGACTATACATAGTGGTGTGATATCTCCTCAGACCGGACTATACATAGTGGTGTGATATCTTCTCAGTCCGGACTATACATAGTGGTGTGATATCTTCTCAGACCAGACTATACATAGTGGTGTGATATCTCCTCAGACCGGACTATACATAGTGGTGTGATATCTCCTCAGACCGGACTATACATAGTGGTGTGATATCTTCTCAGTCCGGACTATACATAGTGGTGTGATATCTTCTCAGTCCGGACTATACATAGTGGTGTGATATCTCCTCAGACCAGACTATACATAGTGGTGTGATATCTCCTCAGACTTGACTTTTGCATATTACGTTATTTTGATTCTTCACCACGGAGGACACAATGTTTCAGATTCTTCTCTGCCTGTATGATATCATCGAGTTCTTCCTCCCCTGCGAGGTCTATATTATACAGGCGGCTGATATCATTGCCGACATATCGCACACACTGTCGGGAGCGCAGCTCTGCTACATCTGTAAGGCACACGATCCGCTCATTACTTGCATACTGACCTCCTTAGACATCAGCCTTCCTATAATAGAAATATCACATGTCTCACATCCATGCAGCTTCCATCACCTTGATGTCCACTATACGACCCCTATTGCTTCTTTTATAGCCCGAGCCCCCCCTTCACCATAGATCAGGTGGTAGAAAACTCTCCCTTATTGTCTGAGCTCCTCCGCTGCTCCCCTACAAAACACAACCTGCGATCGTGCGGATGTAGCAGAGCTGATTTGCTCATTTGGCTTTATGCCAAACTGCAGATCATTGTGATATCAACGAATTGACGAACTCAGCTCTGTACACCTCTACCTGCCCCCCCACCCCCAATATTGAGTCTTTCCCTTACCAGTGACAATGAATCAGTTTGCTACCTTAGCCCTTTATCTGCGCTCCTTGGCATTTTAGCCGCCACCCTGGCAGCCCACTGCCCCATACATCGGGCACCCACCCTGGCACACACCACTGCTTGCTCCATATACCGGGCACCCACCCTGGCAGACCCCACTGCTTGCTCCATATACCGGGCACCCACCCTGGCACACCCCACTGCTTGCACTACCGTATATACCAGGCACCCACCCTGGCACACCCCACTGCTTGCACAACCGTATATACCAGGCACCCACCCTGGCACACCCCACTGCTTGCTCCATATACCAGGCACCCACCCTGGTACACCCCACTGCTTGCTCCATATACCGGGCACCCACCCCAGCACACCCCACTGCTTGCTCCATATACCGGGCACCCACCCTGGCACATCTCACTGCTTGCTCCATATACCGGGCACCCACCCTGACACACCCCACTGCTTGCTCCATATATCGGGCACCCACCCTGGCACACCCCACTGCTTACTCCATATACCCGGCACCCATCCTGGCACACCCCACTGCTTGCTCCATATACCGGGCACCCACCCCGGCAGAACCCACTGCTTGCTCTATATACCAGGCACCCACCCTGGCAGATCCCACTGCTTGCTCCATATACCAGGCACCCACCCTGGCAGACCCCACTGCTTGCTCCATATACCAGGTACACACCCTGGCACACCCACTGCTTGCTCCATATACCAGGCACCCACCATGGCACACCCCACTGCTTACTCCATATACCCGGCACCCACCCTGGCACACCCCACTGCTTGCTCCATATACCGGGCACCCACCCCGGCAGAACCCACTGCTTGCTCCATATACCGGGCACCCACCCTGGCACACCCCACTGTTTGCTCCATATACCGGGCACCCACCCTGGCACACCCCACTGCTTGCACTACCGTATATACCAGGCACCCACCCTGGCACACCCCACTGCTTGCTCCATATACCAGGCACCCACCCTGGCACACCCCACTGCTTGCTCCATATATCAGGCACCCACCCTGGCAGAACCCACTGCTTGCTCCATATACCAGGCACCCACCCTGGCAGATCCCACTGCTTGCTCCATATACCGGGCACCCACCCCACTGCTTGCTCCATATACCAGGTACCCACCCCACTGCTTGCTGTAGCGATATGTGCATTTTCTTGCCCCTTATACTGGGCTCACTGGGTGGCACACTCCTATCATCCGTTTGCCCTGTGCTATGTAGGAGATGTCGGGCTCTGATCCAGTGCTGTGCTGTGCAGATAACGCCTCAGTGCTCAGTGGGATCTCCTAATTATCCGCTCCGCTCGGGGGTCTGTCTAAATATAGCAGCAGCCCCCCTGTGCTTCGCTCCCCCTATCCGGAGCTGCAATCTGCATGCTACCCATGAGGCTTATGCACCAGTCTCGGGTTGGCAGCAGCTACAACTTTCTAATTACACCCCAAATGGCAAAAATGTTAACCAATAAATGCCCGACACCTTGTAAAATAACCCAAAATCCTCGGCTCCGCACAATGACTGCCAGCGGATACATTTGGGAATCACCTCGTCCCTGTACTCCAGATGTGTGGGGCTTTGGCCATTAGCGCCAGTCTGAGAGTGGCAGAGACTGCGACCCTAAATACGCCCCAAAATATGGGCACTATTAACCGTTTCATGCCCAGCACCTTGTAAAATGCCTTCATATCCCCCTGAATGCATTCAATAGCAGATGATACATTTGATACATTTGGGATTTGCCCTCCCCCACTACATCCCAATCACCTGGCCATCTACGGATTTTTTTTGGGGGGGGGGGCAGGTGTTTCGTTAATGTCGGTCTGGATCATCGCCTGGAGAAACGTCCCCCATAAAGTGTGGCATGACGGAGGCTGACAGATGATTGCTGTACATCGGTGCTCGTCAGTCATCGCTCCAGCCATCATCTGACAATATCCAAAGTGGTCACAAACTTTTTTTAAAGTTTTTTTCTTTTTTTTATCCCATTAAATTGCGCTTGGTGGAGAAGTTCCTGTCAGTCCCGCACAGATGAGATATATACATATATTATATATATATATATATATATATATATATATATATATATATACTGCTCCGGAGAGATTGTACTTTACACTATGGCAATGATAGAAAAAACAAGTCTGAGCCACGGGGCCTCCGGGGCTCAGGCACAGGGGCCCCTGCAGTCACCGCTTACCTGCGTCCTCCCAGGTGACGGCCCCTCCGGTCTCGGAGCTCATGGCGCCGGTGTCCGCTCAGGAGGACCGTGCTGTGGCCCCCTGCTCACACCTCCGGGCTCCGGACATCCCACGTTATGTTCCCGCCCGCTCCCCCGAGCTCCGCGCACTCCGAGCTCCGCGCACCGACTGCTCCCCGCCCGCGGCCGGCCGGGACTAAACCGCCGTGACGTCACCGCCAGCCCGCCAATCACAGCGCGGTCCCCGGCTCAGCATCCACCTGGGTGACACCCCTTCACTGCCGGCTGTGCTGGAATGCGTGCCGCTCCGGAGGAGAGAGTGCTGACACCCGGCGCCCTGCACACAGGTAACCGTGCTAGCGTCCTGTAACAGCCTTATATCAGCCACAGGGGCCAGCACTCACCTACACAATGGTTTTTAGTTCTTAGTCAAAACTTCTTTCTTTGTTTTCCCTTTCTTTCTTTCTCTTTTTCTTTCTCTCTCTCTTTTTATTTCTCTCTTTCTTTCTTTTATTTATTTCTCTCTTTCTGTCTTTCTCTTTCTTTTTTCTTTCTTTTTTTCTCTCACTTTCTTTCTCTCTCACTCTCTCTCTTTTTCTTTCTTTCTCTTTCTTTCTTTGTCTTTCACTCTCTCTCTCTTTCTTTCTCTCTTTCTTTTTTCTTTTCTCTTTCTTTTATTTCTCTCTTTCTTTCTGTCTCTCTTTCTTTCTTCTTTTCTTTCGTTCTTTTTTTCTCTCTTTCTTTCTCTCTCTTTTTTTCTTTCTTTCTTTCTCCCTGTCTTTGTGTCTTTCACTCTCTCTTTTTCTTTCTCTTTCTTTCTTTCTCTCTTGCTTTCTTTCTTTTTCTTTTTTTCTCTCTTTTGTCTCTTTCACTCTCTTTTTCTTTCACCCTCTCTTTCTTTTTTTCTTTCTTTTTTCTTTTCTCTTTCTTTTATTTATTTCTCTCTTTCTTTGTCTCTTTCACTCTCTCTTTTTCTTTCTCCCTTTCTTTCTTTTTCTTTTTTTCTTTTCTCTTTCTTTCATTTACTTCTCTCTTTCTGTCTTTTTCTTTCTTTTTTTCTCTCTTTATTTTTCTTTATTTATTTCTCTCTTTCTTTGTCTCTTTCACTCTCTCTTTTTCTTTCTCCCTTTCTTCTTTTTCTTTTTTTCTTTTCTCTTTCTTTTATTTACTTCTCTCTTTCTTTCTGTCTTTCTCTTTCTTTCTTCTTTTCTTTCGTTTTTTTCTCTCTTTCTTTCTCTCTTTCTTTCTCCCTTTCTTTGTCTCTTTTACTCTTTCTTTTTTCTTTCTTTTTTTCTCTCACTTTCTTTCTCTCTCACTCTCTCTCTTTTTCTTTCTTTCTCTTTCTTTCTTTGTCTTTCACTCTCTCTCTCTTTCTTTCTCTCTTTCTTTTTTCTTTTCTCTTTCTTTTATTTCTCTCTTTCTTTTATTTCTCTCTTTCTTTCTTCTTTTCTTTCGTTCTTTTTTTCTCTCTTTCTTTCTCTCTCTTTTTTTCTTTCTTTCTTTCTCCCTGTCTTTGTGTCTTTCACTCTCTCTTTTTTTTCTCTTTCTTTCTCTCTTGCTTTCTGTCTTTTTCTTTTTTTCTCTCTTTTTTTGTCTCTTTCACTCTCTCTCTTTTTCTTTCACCCTTCCTTTCTTTTTTTCTTTCTTTTTTCTTTTCTCTTTCTTTTATTTATTTCTCTCTTTCTTTGTCTCTTTCACTCTCTCTTTTTCTTTCTCCCTTTCTTTCTTTTTCTTTTTTTCTTTTCTCTTTCTTTTATTTACTTCTCTCTTTCTTTCTGTCTTTTTCTTTCTTTTTTTCTCTCTTTATTTTTCTTTATTTATTTCTCTCTTTCTTTGTCTCTTTCACTCTCTCTTTTTCTTTCTCCCTTTCTTCTTTTTCTTTTTTTCTTTTCTTTTTTTTTATTTACTTCTCTCTTTCTTTCTGTCTTTCTCTTTCTTTCTTTTTTTGTCTCTTTGTTTTTCTTTATTTCTTTCTCTCTTTCTTTCTGTCTTTCTCTTTCTTTCTTCTTTTCTTTCGTTTTTTTCTCTCTTTCTTTCTCTCTTTCTTTCTCCCTTTCTTTGTCTCTTTTACTCTCTCTTTCTTTCTTTTTATTTCTTTCTTTGTCGCTTTCTTTTTCTTTCTCCCTTTCTTTCTTTTTCTTTTCTTTCTTTTATTTATTTCTCTCTTTCTGTCTTTCTGTTTCTTTCTTTTTTTCTCTTTTTTCTCTTTCTTTCTCTCTTTCTTTCTCTCTTTCTTTCTCTTTCTTTCTCTCTCGCTTTCTTTTTCTTTCTTTCTCCCTTTCTTTGTCTCTTTCACTCTCTCTCTTTTTCTTTCTCTCTCTCTTTCTTTCTCCCTTTCTTTCTTTTTCTTTTCTCTTTTTTTCTTTCTCTCTTTCTTTCTGTCTTTCTCTTTCTTTCTTTTTTTGTCTCTTTCTTTTTCTTTATTTCTTTCTCTCTTTCTTTCCGTTTCTTTCTTTCTTTTTTTTTCATTCTCTAAATATTACAATGTTTTATTATTTCGGACGATCACACACGAAGTTTGATTATGTAAATTTTTATTTGTTTTTATTTATTTTTATATTTTTCATAGTTTTGTTTTCCTCTGGAGTGTGGTGATATTACCCATCTCCTATAGGGCCCAGCCACATATAGGGTGTACAAACATGGCCGACCCCGGGGTGGGGGCTTTCTGCCTCATGATATCACTGGAGTGACAAGTGACAGCGTCTTACACTCTGTACAGAGAAGACGGTCACATTCCTCACCTGTCCTCAGCTCCTCCGGGGCCACATTGCCCCTGTTTCGGCCATACACCGTGTTCCCAGTGGTCACACCCAACAATTGTCCCTTTTATAATACTGCCATACAGGTATTAAAGTCTATATTATACTGCCATACAGTGCATAAATAATATCATACAGTCTATATTATATTGTGACACTGCGTACGTATCATACCATTAATAGTGCCTATATAAGACTGCTATACAGTGCTATACAGGGCCTATATAATAACATTATAGAGTGCACAAATCATTTCACCACACAGTTTGTATAATACCGCTATACAGTGCTATAATATTAACAGATTGTTCCTACACTGCTCACAAAACGTTCAGGATATTTGACTTTCAGGTGAAATTTATGTAAACCGTAAAAAACTGGCTCTACTGAGATATTTATCAGGACAGTCGGCATTTAAGTAGAAGCAACAATGGAGATTTCCTCATCTTAAACAATTTGTTGAAACAAAAGCCGACACCTCTGGTGGGTACCCCCCAAAAATGTCAGTGTCTCAATAACTTATGTGGCCTTGGGCATCAATTCCAGCCGACAACGATGTCTCCTGCTGGTCACCAGTGGAGTTATTGTCTGCGGAGGCCGGCGTCCCACTCTTCTGGAAGGACAGCCCTCAGGTCATTGAGGATCTGGGGTACAGAGTACGAGCTTCTACACTGAGACTCAGCTGATCCATAGGTTTTCTATGGGATTCAGGTCTGGAAAAAGTGTGGCCGCGCCATTTGAGGTCCTCCAGTCTCCAGCAGCCGTTCCCCAGTGATGCGACCTCGATGAGCTGCAGCATTGTCATCCATGAAGATATAATAAGACCTGTGTTGTTCATGCAGAGGCACAATGACAGGATTAATGATGTTATTCCAGCAGTCAGGGCTGTCACTGTACAATTCTCACAGTGTAGGGCCGTTCTGTACTGACTAGACACACCGGCCCACACTGTCACTCCACCCCCAAAGCCTTGTCTGATGACAGCAGTGGCTGATGCACAGCGCTCTACGTGACATCTCCAACATTGTTGGCGGCCATCATATATGCTCAGTGTGAATCAACTTTCATCAGTGACCGGCACTGAGGCCACTGGTCCCTCGTCCAGTGTAGATGACACCTGTGTCCGGTGGTGTGGTCAGGTACATAGATGACGCCTGTGTCTGGTGGTGTGGTCAGGTACATAGATGACGCCTGTGTCCGGTGGTGTGGTCAGGTACATAGATGACGCCTGTGTCCGGTGGTGTGGTCAGGTACATAGATGACGTCTGTGTCCGGTGGTGTGGTCAGGTACATAGATGACGCCTGTGTCTGGTGGTGTGGTCAGGTACATAGATGACGCCTGTGTCTGGTGGTGTGGTCAGGTACATAGATGACGCCTGTGTCCGGTGGTGTGGTCAGGTACATAGATCACGCCTGTGTCCGGTGGTGTGGTCAGGTACATAGATGACGCCTACGTCCGGTGGTGTGGTCAGGTACATAGATGACGCCTGTGTCCGGTTGTGTGGTCAGGTACATAGATGACGCCTGTGTCCGGTGGTGTGGTCAGGTACATAGATGACGCCTGTGTTCGGTGGTGTGGTCAGGTACATAGATGACGCCTATGTCCGGTGGTGTGGTCAGGTTCATAGATGACGCCTGTGTCCGGTTGTGTGGTCAGGTACATAGATGACGCCTGTGTCCGGTGGTGTGGTCAGGTACATAGATGACGCCTGTGTCTGGTGGTGTGGTCAGGTACATAGATGATGCCTATGTCCGGTGGTGTGGTCAGGTACATAGATGACGCCTGTGTCCGGTGGTGTGGTCAGGTACATAGATGATGCCTATGTCCGGTGGTGTGGTCAGGTACATAGATGATGCCTGTGTCCGGTGGTGTGGTCAGGTACATAGATGACGCCTGTGCCTGGTGGTCTGGTCAGGTACCTTGTAGGTTGTTTAGAATGCAGACCCAGCTGATGTTAATGGTTTTGAATAGTTTGACATGACACTTGAGAGACTCTCACCGCCCTTAACTGTGCCTGGGGTTGTGTGGCATCCATTATCAGATCCCGAGGGGCAATGTTCACATTGACACTATCATTAGAGTGGGATGTGGCCAAAGGACGTCCACTTCTCTGCCTTTCTGTCCTCTTCCAGTCTCTCTGTATTTCTGTACAACCTGCTGGTGACACTGTGATACTCTAAGCTCAGTAGCCAATTCTCTGCCTTTTTGTGACTCTTCCAGTCTCTCTGTATCCATGTTGCAACCTGCTGGTGACACTTTGTGACATTCTAAGCACAGTGGCCACTTCTATCTGAGAACATTCTGCGCTTGAAGCCTCAATGGCACGGTCCTGCTGATCAATTGTCCGGTGTCGTCTGGTCTCATGATGTCAGAATGTGAACAGCATGATGTGGAAGTCTGTGTAAATACCAATTCTAAGTGAGCCCCAACATTTATTGGGCGATTCATGGATCAAACACCTGTAGTGAATTTTGCCATTAAGCTCCTTGTTAGAGAACAGAAAGATGTACAAAATGTCCTGAAGCATTGAACATTGGGATGTGTGTATAGAGAAGGTCACATTAAGGTCATCTGAAAAGGTCATAGGGCATTGTAGGATCATCCAGAAATTTCACCCAAAAGCCACACATCCCTAACATTTTGTGAGTAGTGTATATAATACTGCTATACAATGTCTATATGATTAAATAGCCCCTTTATAATTCAGCTATACAGTGTCTGTATATTATCACTATACAATAACTATATAATATTGCCATACAGTGTCTATATAATATCACTTTACAGTAACTATATAATACTGCCATGCAGTGTCCATATAATATCACCATACAGTAACTATATATTATTGCCATACAGTGTCCATATAATATCACCATACAGTAAGTATATATTACTGCCATACAGTGTCTGTATATTATCACTATACAATAACTATATAATACTGCCATACAGTGTCTATATAATATCACTTTACAGTAACTATATAATACTGCCATGCAGTGTCCATATAATATCACCATACAGTAACTATATATTATTGCCATACAGTGTCCATATAATATCACCATACAGTAAGTATATATTACTGCCATACAGTGTCTGTATATTATCACTATACAATAACTATATAATACTGCCATACAGTGTCTATATAATATCACTTTACAGTAACTATATAATACTGCCATGCAGTGTCCATATAATATCACCATACAGTAACTATATATTATTGCCATACAGTGTCTATATAATATCACTTTACAGTAACTATATAATACTGCCATGCAGTGTCCATATAATATCACCATACAGTAACTATATATTATTGCCATACAGTGTCCATATAATATCACCATACAGTAAGTATATATTACTGCCATACAGTGTCTGTATAATATCACCATAAAGTACCTATATAATACTGCCATACAGTGTCTATATAATATCACCATACAGTAACTATATAATACTGCCATACAGTGTCTATATAATATCACCATACAGTAACTATATAATACTGCCATACAGTAACTATATAATACTGCCATACAGTGTCTGTGTAATATCAGCATACAGTAACTATATAATACTGCCATACAGTGTCTGTATAATATCACCATATAGTAACTATATAATACTGCCATACAGTGTCTATATATCACCATACAGTAACTATATAATACTGCCATACAGTGTCTGTATAATATTACCATACAGTAACTATATAATACTGCCATACAGTGTCTGTATAATATCACCATACAGTAACTATATAATACTGCTATATAGTAACTATATAATACTGCCATACAGTGTCCGTATAATATCACCATACAGTAACTATATATTGCCATACAGTGTCTGTATAATATTACCATACAGTAACTATATAACACTGCCATACAGTGTCTGTATAATATCAGCATACAGTAACTATATAATACTGCCATACAGTGTCTATATAATATCACCATACAGTAACTATATAATACTGACATAGTGTCCATATAATATCACCATACAGTAACTATATAATACTGCCATACAGTCTCTGTATAATATCACCATACAGTAACCATATAATACTGCCATACAGTGTCTGTATAATATCACCATACAGTAACTATATAATACTGCCATACAGTGTCTGTGTAATATCAGCATACAGTAACTATATAATACTGCCATACAGTGTCTGTATAATATCATCATACCGTATACTATATAATACTGCCATACAGTGTCTGTATAATATCACTATACAGTCCCTCGGAGTTGATCTTTCTAAACTAATCACTTTTCTGGATCCACTTCAGGGATCTCGGATGAATAAACCCTGCACAAAGAGTTAAGCACATTTGCAGCGCTCGGCCTCGGAGGATTACCCAGACGCGTGTGAGAAATACAACGTTCCTCCAGAAAAAAAAGATAAAAAAGATAAAATTATTGTTTTTTATTTATTTCTTTTTCTACAGAAGTAATCCCAGAAGCCGCGGCCGTCGTCGTCAGTGCGGCCGCCCCGATCTCTGCCGCTCGCACCGCAGCACCTGCTGCCAGTATACAGAGCAGCTTATTTACACTGATCGGGGGGGGGGCACCTTTAAATATGGCAGCACCTTTAACAATGCAGGAGACAGATAGATGGAGGCTGCGAATCCTCCGGCAGGAATAGGCGCAGGATGAATGATCACATTAGATGAATCATCCCTGTTTTCTTGTATGTTTCTCGCAGGGGATTTACAGCACAAGTAGACTTGTTATTACAATGTATCAATCTTCTCCGAAATGTCAAATTCTCCGGACCAGTATCCTTCTCCGGACCGTATCCTTCTCCGGACTGTATCCTTATCCGGACCAGTATCCTTCTCCGGACCAGTATCCTTCTCCGGACCAGTATCCTTTTCCGGACCGTATCCTTCTCCGGACCGTATCCTTCTCCGGACCAGTATCCTTCTCCGGACCAGTATCCTTCTCCGGACCAGTATCCTTCTCTGGACCAGTATGCTTCTCTGGACCAGTATCCTTCTCCGGACCGTATCCTTCTCCGGACCAGTATCCTTCTCCGGACCAGTATCCTTTTCCGGACCGTATCCTTCTCCGGACCGTATCCTTCTCCGGACCAGTATCCTTCTCCGGACCAGTATCCTTCTCCGGACCAGTATCCTTCTCTGGACCAGTATGCTTCTCTGGACCAGTATCCTTCTCCGGACCGTATCCTTCTCCGGACTGTATCCTTCTCCGGACCAGTATCCTTCTCCGGACCAGTATCCTTCTCTGGACCAGTATGCTTCTCTGGACCAGTATCCTTCTCCGGACCAGTATCCTTTTCTGGACCGTATCCTTCTCCGGACCGTATCCTTCTCCGGACCAGTATCCTTCTCCGGACCAGTATGCTTCTCCGGACCAGTATCCTTCTCCAGACCAGTATCCTTCTCTGGACCAGTATCCTTCTCCGGACCAGTATCCTTCTCCGGACCAGTATCCTTCTCCGGACCAGTATCCTTCTCCGGATCAGTATCCTTCTCCGGACCAGTATCCTTCTCTGGACCGTATCCTTCTCCGGACCAGTATCCTTCTCCGGACCAGTATCCTTCTCCGGACCAGTATCCTTCTCCGGACCAGTATCCTTCTTCGGACCAGTATCCTTCTCCGGACCAGTATCCTTCTCCGAACCAGTATCCTTCTCCGGACCAGTATTCTTCTCCAGACCAGTATCCTTCTCCAGACCAGTATCCTTCTCTGGACCAGTATCCTTCTCCGGACCAGTATCCTTCTCCGGACCAGTATCCTTCCCCGGACCAGTATCCTTCTCTGGACCGTATCCTTCTCTGGACCAGTATCCTTCTCTGGACCAGTATCCTTCTCCGGACCAGTATCCTTCTCTGGACCAGTATCCTTCTCCGGACCAGTATCCTTCTCCGGACCAGTATCCTTCCCTGGACCAGTATCCTTCTCTGGACCGTATCCTTCTCCGGACCAGTATCCTTCTCCGGACCAGTATCCTTCTCCGGACCATTATCCTTCTCCGGACCAGTATCCTTCTCCGGACCAGTATCCTTCTCCGGACCAGTATCCTTCTTCGGACCAGTATCCTTCTCCGGACCAGTATCCTTCTCCGAACCAGTATCCTTCTCTGGACCAGTATCCTTCTCCAGACTAGTATCCTTCTCTAGACCAGTATCCTTCTCCGGACCAGTATCCTTCTCCGGACCAGTATCCTTCCCCGGACCAGTATCCTTCTCTGGACCGTATCCTTCTCCGGACCAGTATCCTTCTCTGGACCAGTATCCTTCTCCGGACCAGTATCCTTCTCTGGACCAGTATCCTTCTCCGGACCAGTATCCTTCTCCGGACCAGTATCCTTCTCCGGACCAGTATCCTTCCCTGGACCAGTATCCTTCTCTGGACCAGTATCCTTCTCTGGACCGTATCCTTCTCCGGACCAGTATCCTTCTCCGGACCAGTATCCTTCTCCGGACCAGTATCCTTCTCCGGACCAGTATCCTTCTTCGGACCAGTATCCTTCTCCGGACCAGTATCCTTCTCCGGACCAGTATCCTTCTCCAGACTAGTATCCTTCTCTAGACCAGTATCCTTCTCCGGACCAGTATCCTTCTCCGGACCAGTATCCTTCTCCGGACCAGTATCCTTCCCCGGACCAGTATCCTTCTCTGGACCGTATCCTTCTCCGGACCAGTATCCTTCTCCGGACCAGTATCCTTCTCCGGACCAGTATCCTTCTTCGGACCAGTATCCTTCTCCGGACCAGTATCCTTCTTCGGACCAGTATCCTTCTCTGGACCAGTATTCTTCTCCAGACCAGTATCCTTCTCCAGACCAGTATCCTTCTCCGGACCAGTATCCTTCTCCGGACCAGTATCCTTCTCCGGACCAGTATCCTTCTCCGGACCAGTATCTTTCTCCGGACCAGTATCCTCCGAAAGCGTCTCCTGTCCACCCTGTTAGGACATACGGATATAATACAGACTTGTCAGCTCTCCCGAAACGGTCAGGAGGCTTCACAGAGTCATAAACATCCGAGGACTCCACTGAAACCATCCAAAACCTCAGGAGATCCGTCAGTCTTGTGTCCTGGCATCTCAAGGATTCTAGGTGGAGAATGGGCACGGAGGGGATGGTACCAATTTATGCACCCAAAGTCCAGATCTGGAGGAAACTCAAACCACTCAGTATTATTTGCAAGTATATGGCGACATTATTTTGGGTATTGTAGCACTTTCTGTAAACTTGGAGAACCTTTATAGAAGCATACTAAAAATGCATGGAAAAGGCGCTATTATCTGGGAACTACAGTTGTGCTCAAAAGTTTACACACCCCGGCAGATTTGTTGCTTTCTTGGCCTTTTTTCAGAGAATATGAATGATAACACAATCTTTTTCCCACTCATGGTTAGTGGTTGGGTGAAGCCACTTATTGTCATCTACTGGGTTTTCTCTTTTTAAATCATAGTGATAACCAAAAACATCCAAATGACCCTGATGAAAAGTTCACACACCCTGGTGATTTTGTCCTGATAACATGCACAGAAGTTGACACACATGGTTTGAATGGCTAATAATTGTAATGGCATTCTCGCCCGTGACCTGTTTGCTTGTAATCAGTGTGTGCATAAAAGCGGAGTGAGTTTCTGGGGTCCAGACAGACTCTTGCATCTTTCATCCAGCCACTGACGTTTCTGGATTGTGAGTCATGGGGAAAGCAAAAGAATTGCCAACGAATCTAGGGGAAAAAATAGTTGAACTGTATAAAACAGGAAAGGGATATAAAGAGATATCCGAAAAATTGATAATGACATTCAGCAGCGTTCAAACTGTGATTTACAAATGGAAAATCAGGGGCTCTGTAAAAACCAAATCACAATCAGGTAGACCAACAAAAATATCAGCCACAACTGCCAGGAAGATTGTTCAGGATAGAAAGAAAAACCCACAAATAACATCAGCTGAAATACAAGAGTCACTGAAAACTAGCGGTGCGGCTGTTTCAAGACACACAATAAGGAGGCACTTGAAGAAAAAGGGGCTGCATGGTCAAGTCGCCAGAAGAAAGCCATTACTGCGCAAATGCCAAAAAGTATCTTGCTTACAATACACCAAACAGCCCAGAGACAAGCCTCCAAACAGCACAGAGACAAGCCCCCAAACAGCACAGAGACAAGCCCCCAAACAGCCCAGAGACAAACCTCCAAACAGCACAGAGACAAGCCTCCAAACAGCCCAGAGACAAGCCTCCAAACAGCCCAGAGACAAGCCTCCAAACAGCCCAGAGACAAGCCTCCAAACAGCCCAGAGACAAACCTCCAAACAGCCCAGAGACAAACCTCCAAACAGCCCAGAGACAAACCTCCAAACAGCACAGAGACAAGCCTCCAAACAGCACAGAGACAAGCCTCCAAACAGCCCAGAGACAAACCTCCAAACAGCACAGAGACAAGCCTCCAAACAGCACAGAGACAAGCCTCCAAACAGCCCAGAGACAAACCTCCAAACAGCCCAGAGACAAACCTCCAAACAGCACAGAGACAAACCTCCAAACAGCACAGAGACAAGCCTCCAAACAACACAGAGACAAACCTCCAAACAACACAGAGACAAGCCTCCAAACAGCCCAGAGACAAGCCTCCAAACAGCACAGAGACAAGCCTCCAAACAGCCCAGAGACAAGCCTCCAAACAGCACAGAGACGAGCCTCCAAACAGCCCAGAGACAAGCCTCCAAACAGCACAGAGACAAGCCTCCAAACAGCACAGAGACAAGCCTCCAAACAACACAGAGACAAACCTCCAAACAACACAGAGACATGCCTCCAAACAGCCCAGAGACAAGCCTCCAAACAGCACAGAGACAAGCCTCCAAACAGCCCAGAGACAAGCCTCCAAACAACACAGAGACAAGCCTCCAAACAGCCCAGAGACAAGCCTCCAAACAGCACAGAGACAAGCCTCCAAACAGCCCAGAGACAAGCCTCCAAACAGCCCAGAGACAAACCTCCAAACAGCCCAGAGACAAACCTCCAAACAGCCCAGAGAGGAGCCTCCAAACAGCACAGAGACAAGCCTCCAAACAGCCCAGAGACAAGCCTCCAAACAGCCCAGAGACAAGCTTCCAAACAGCACAGAGAAAAGCCTCCAAACAACACAGAGACGAGCCTCCAAACAGCCCAGAGACACAGCCTCCAAACAGCCCAGAGACAAGCCTCCAAACTTCTGGAACAAGGTAATTTGGAGTGATGAGACCAAAATTTAATTTTTTGACCACAACCATAAACGTTACATTTGGAGAGGTGTCAACAAGGCCTATGATGAAAGGAACACCATTCCTACAGTAAAGCACAGAGGTGGATCACTGATGATGTGGGGAAGTGTGTGCTACAAAGGCACAGGAAACTTGGTCACAGTTGAAGGAAAGATAAATGCAGCACGTTATCAGCAAATACTGGAGGCAAATTTACACTCATCAGCGCAGAAGCTGACAACAATCCAAAACACAAGGCCAAGTCGACCTGTCATTGGCTACAGCAGAACAAAGTGAAGGTTCTGGAGTGGCCATTCCAGTCTCCTGACCTCAATATCTTTGAGCGACTCGGGGGAGAACTCAAGCAAAGTGCAGTTCATGCAAAAAAGCCCAGGAATTTACAGGAACTGGAGGCACCAAGAAGAATGGGCAGCTTTACCATCTGACCAAGAAGAATGGGCGGCTTTACCATCTGACCAAGAAGAATGGGCAGCTTTACCATCTGAGCAAAAGAATGGGCAGCTTTACCATCTGACCAAGAAGAATGGGCAGCTTCACCATCTGACCAAGAAGAATGGGCAGCTTTACCATCTGACCAAGAAGAATGGGTGGCTTTACCATCTGAGAAAATAGAGAACCTCGTCCACAACTACCACAAAAGGGTTCAAGTTGTCATTGATGTTAGAGGGGCAATACAGGGAATAAAGAACTGGGGTTTGTGAACTTTCATCAGGGTCATTTGGATGTTTTTGGTTGTCATTGTGATTTAAAAAGAAAAAACACAGTAAATGACAAAAAAATGGCTTCACCCGACCACTAACCATGAGTGGGAAAAAGATTGTGTTATCATTCATATATTCTGAAAAAAGGCCAAGAAAGCAAAAAATCTGCCGGGGTGTGTAAACTTTTGAGCAGAACTGTATATGGTGTTATGTGAGAAATAGCAGTCCCAACATCCTCTGAACAGCCCTTGCTGTATAATACCCATCACTGCTGTTGAAGAACCTTTTTGGAGAAAGCGGGAGCAATGCACGTCTGTCAGTCTTTCTCAGATTGATTGACGATCAGCGGTGCCCATGCAGCGCCGCTGATCTCTGTACAACCGTCAGTCACTGATATCTGATTTGCATACATCTATTCTTATTATTTGATGTTTTTACTATATTTATATGATGTATACAAACATACAAGGTAAACAGAGATTCCAATACTTCTTACACCGGGCGCTAAGACTTCACATCCCCGTGGGGCCAATTCCTCTATTTTACATTTCCGGATCTGCCGCCACTTTGCCATTTTTTCCTATAACTCACTTTTTAATTTTAAAAATGGGCAAGAAACCGCAGGAGCGAGTGACGATGACAATAAACAAGCGTCAGTAATATATTTTTACGACCGTTGTCGGCTCCTCGCTCTCCTGCTTTTATTTTTTAATGTGGATTTATGGAAGCTTCTGGTTTGTTTAACATCACAGGTAGCGAGTGCAGCGCCGCCGTGGATTAACGCCATATTTTAGCCCCTAACAAATAGACGTTTCCTTTCTCCCCGGGGAGAAGAAGCTTCTAAGGTTCTAATATGGTTTCTGTCTGCCCTAATCACCCTGTAATGTACGGTCCCCTGGGCCAGGGCCGCGCACGTCGCACGGCTTTAATATTGGATAATTTGTCTAATTATGACACACCGTTATCCCTCAATGTGACACCGTGGCGGGGGCTCATCTGCCCCACAATGCAACGTGTCATTTCCTCCGCGGACAAGGAACTTAAAGATTGAAATTTTAGTGCAAAGCGATGCAGATATTGGTATTCGATCCTAATTGTTAGTCCGGGGGCAATATCAACGCCTAAATGTAGATTGTAACTAACACAACACAATGCTGTTTGCTTTGCCGATGCTCCATATAATTCTTATTTTTATTAATATATACACAGAGCCTTACACATGCAGTATCATGTTGTCTATCTATCTGTCTGTCTGTCTATCCATTTCATATTTAAAGGGATTTTCCAGGCTCACCGATTATTAAAGAATTATAACATTTATCATAAATTAAGAAACTTCACAATTCGCTGTCTGTTATAATTCTGCTCCGTTCCAGAGCTGCCACCTGTGGTTGCTCCTTACATCTGCTGCAGTGCTGCAGTGATCTGCAAACAGTGATGTCACTGGGGGCGTGGCCTGTCATCAGCAAACTGTAAGTGACTGGGGATGTGCACACAGAGGGAGAACACAGACATTGTATTCTCCACACAGAGCAAGTAACCCTATCAAATTGTGACTTTGGCCAGAGCAGATGGTGCTGGGCGTTCCAGAGGGTTAGATTACATTACAATATATGACTACATTGTAACACTCTTAGAAAGAATTAAATATTTGTAGCCTTTCCTTGGGATTTTTGGGATCTGACCTCCAGGGGCTACAGTCTCATCTTGGACATGAAAGGTTCCTGGACTCCTGCTGAAGAACCAGACATGATAGATTGCCAGAGTCCTGCTGAAGAATGGGACATGATAGATTGCCAGAGTCCTGCTGAAGAATGGGACATGAAAGGTTGCCGGAGTCCTGCTGAAGAACTGGACATGAAAGGTTGCCGGAGTCCTGCTGAAGAACTGGACATGAAAGGTTGCTGGAGTCCTGCTGAAGAACTGGACACGAAAGGTTGCCGAAGTCCTGCTGAAGAACTGGACACGAAAGGTTGCCGAAGTCCTGCCGAAGATCCGGATATGAAAGTATGCCGCAGTCCTGCTGAAGAACTGGACATGAAAGGTTGCTGGAGTCCTGCTGAAGAACTGGACACGAAAGGTTGTCGAAGTCCTGCTGAAGAACCAGACATGAAAGGTTGCCGGAGTCCTGCTGAAGAACCAGACATGAAAGGTTGCCGCAGTCCTGCTGAAGAACCAGACATGAAAGGTTGCCGAAGTCCTGCTGAAGAACCAGACATGAAAGGTTGCCAAAGTCCTGCTGAAGATCCGGATATGAAAGGCTGCCGGAGTCCTGCTGAAGAACTGGACATGAAAGGCTGCTGGAGTCTTGCTGAAGAACCAGACATGAAAGGTTGCCGAAGTCCTGCTGAAGATCCGGATATGAAAGGTTGCCGGAGTCCTGCTGAAGAACCAGACATGAAAGGTTGCCGAAGTCCTGCTGAAGAACCAGACATGAAAGGTTGCCGAAGTCCTGCTGAAGATCCGGATATGAAAGGCTGCCGGAGTCCTGCTGAAGAACTGGACATGAAAGGCTGCTGGAGTCCTGCTGAAGAACTGGACATGAAAGGTTGCCGAAGTCCTTCTGAAGAACTGGACATGAAAGGTTGCCGGAGTCCTGCTGAAGAACCAGACATGAAAGGTTGCCGAAGTCCTGCTGAAGAACTGGACATGAAAGGTTGCCGAAGTCCTGCTGAAGATCCGGATATGAAAGGCTGCCGGAGTCCTGCTGAAGAACTGGACATGAAAGGTTGCCGAAGTCCTGCTGAAGAACTGGACATGAAAGGTTGCCGAAGTCCTGCTGAAGAACTGGACATGAAAGGTTGCCGAAGTCCTGCTGAAAAATGGGACATGAAAGGTTGCCGGAGTCCTGCTGAAGAACTGGACATGAAAGGTTGCCGGAGTCCTGCTGAAGAACTGGACATGAAAGGTTGCCGAAGTCCTTCTGAAGAACTGGACATGAAAGGTTGCCGAAGTCCTGCTGAAGAACCAGACTTGAAAGGTTACTGGAGTCCTGCTGAAGAACTTGACATGAAAGGTTGCCGGAGTCCTGCTGAAGAACTTGACATGAAAGGTTGCCGACTTCCTGCTGCAGTATGGGACATGAAAAGTTCCTGGAGTCCTGCTGAAGAACCGGACATGAAACTGCTACTGAAGAACGCAGTCTGCTCGTACCCAGCTGGTAACAGGGCAACAATGGACTAAATTTACCAACACGCAACACACCTAGGGGCAGCTCAGGTGTTTGTTATCGGTCCTTGAAGGGAAGAAGCCCAGAAGAACTGTGGGGAAATGGTGGGAAATTTGCCCTAATTGGGTTTTCATACATCAGCCCTTCTGTCTTTGGAGGCAGGACCTTGCCACTTCTTCCTGTGTACCCTATTGTTATATGTGAACACTTTCTGCCTCCAGGTGGTATCATTGGTGAAACTAAATTTTGATCAGGCCAGTCGCCGACTGATGATGCCATTGGGGGTCTGGATGATATGCTACATTTAGCAGGGATTACGATGCACCCGCGTGCCTCGCTCTTCCTCCCAAGGAAGACTGTTTCAGGCTACATGTTCTCGGTGACATTTCCAGGCCTCCCGCTGAGTGTTATAATATGATGCTCACATGTAGGAATTCTATGTATAGACAAGAAAATGAGATTTTTACAGGCATCTGAATGCAGCATTTACTGCGAGGGCTCCCATGACAGATCCGCCTGGCATTTCAATCAGAAAGTCCCAGATAGCAGATATCACCTGAGCGAGCAGATATCAGCGCAGATACACCCTACTGCATGCTACCAGTGCGCCACAGAGATCGTGTCATCTAGTCAATTGTGCCACCATCCGTCTGCTATGAACACGTGCCTGATCTATCTATCTATCTATTTATCTATCTATCTATCTATCTATTTATTTGTCTGTCTATCTATTCTTCTACTTACATATATCTATCACGTATCTATTTAAAATATCTATTTCTTATATATCCATCCATTTTTTATCTACACCCCCTGATGAAGCTTGTTGCGAAACGCTCTGCAGGTACATTTTCCATAGGTAAAACCTATCAATACCGCTGTGTATGCAGTTTATCTTGTGTGACTCCCTTTCCCTTTTATTGTGTTTTTCTCTATATACTGAGCATCGATTTTCATCAGTTTTTAATGCCGAGATATTTGTTTCTACTCCCCAATATTGTGTTGTACCCCTACCCGGGCGGCCTCATTGCTCACCTTGTTGTTGTCTCATGTGTCTGACTTTGTAAGTATACTAATTGTTTTTTACTCATGTGTTAATAAAAATATATATACTTTTATTTGTTTATTTCATATATGTGAAGCAACTCCATCCATACAGATGAGACCACGGTTGGTGATACGTGGATTTGTACTCCTGCTCCTGTGGTCCTCTATGGAAGATATAGGGATCTGCAATAGATAAATGTGACTATTTCTCGAGGCCCATGAAACCGTTTTTTTAGATTTACTCTAAACCAAACTCATTAATGTCCACTGGTTGTTAATAAAATCTGAAAATTATATCAAGATGTATCATGAGAGTGCACGAAGGGCCGGAGACGTTGAGTACCGGCATATAATCAGGGCTCATCCGAAACAATGGTGTAAACTACAAACGATTGTCTTTATTAGGCTGTGTGCACACGATGCGTTTTTTACCGCGGAAACGCTGCGTTTTGAACCGCAGCGTTTCAGTGGCAAATTGCATGCGTTCAGCTTTCCCAGCAAAGTGTATGGGAAAGCTGAAAAATCAGTGCACATTCTGCGTTTCTTTCCGCAGCGTTTTGGATGCCAAATATCGGTGCGGAAAGAAAAGCAGCATGTCACTTCTTTTGTGCGTTGTGGCTGCGTTCTCTCCCCCATTGAAATCAATGATGTGGGGTCAGAACGCAGCTACAACGCATGGACCTGCTTTTTTGTTGCGGTCCGCGGCCTTTGTCGGCACGCCAGAACGCAGGCATTTACCTGGAAGTGAGGTCAAGAGGTTTCCTGTTGACCTCACTTCCTGGCAAAGCCCCCGGTGTCGCCAAAGTGCCCGCCCTGACCCCCGACCCCCCTCCCGAAAATCCAACATGGCCGCGCGCACAGTAGCGCACCGGCCGCCCTGCTCCTATGATTTCTGTCGCATGTGCAATAACACATGCGACAGAAAACTGTTCCCCAGGCCCTGCCCGTTCACCCCCTATTCCCCCCGGTGTCATACATACCTGTCCGGTCGCAGCGCTGATCCCCCGCGGCCCCCTCCTCCTTCACAGTGCACGCTGGCCGGTCACATGAGCAGAGCAGCTGACAGCCAGCACTGTGTTCAGTGTGAGCTGTGCTGGCTGCTCGCAGTCTGCAGCTGTGACCCGGGGAGAGTGGGTGCAGATTTTTGCACCCACTCTCCTCAAATGGAGGGTCTGCCCTCCTAGAAAATGGGGGATACGTTTCCTGAACGTGCCCCCATATTCTAGAAGGTCCAGAGCCGACGTGGGACATCCATATGGATTTCTGCGGACCCATTTTTTTTTATTAAATTGGAGAACAAGGGAATGATTTGGGGAGTGTTTTTTCTAATAAAACATTTTTTGTTGTCTTTTTTTGCTTTTGTTTACTGTCAATTAGTTATGTCGGGTGTCTGATAGACGCCGTGACATCACTAATTGCTGGGCTTGATGCCAGGTGACATTACACATCTGGTATCAACCCCATTTATTACCCCGTTAGCCAACGCACCAGGGCGCGGGATGAGTTGGGGCGAAGCGCCAGGATTGGCGCATCTAATGGATGCGCCACTTCTGGGGCGGCTGCGGCCTGCTATTTTTAGGCTGGGAAGAGTCCAATAACCATGGCTCTTCCCACCCTGAGAATACCAGACCCCAGCTGTCAGCTTCACCTTGGCTGGTGATCTAATTTGGGGGGACCCCACGTTATTTTTTTTTTTATTCTTTATTTATAAATAAAAAAAACATGGGGTGCCCTCCAAATTGATCACCAGACAAGATGAAGCTGCCAGCTGTGGTTTGCAGGCTACAGCTGTCTGCTTTACCCTGACTGGCTATCAAAAATAGGGGGCACCTCACGCCATTTTTTTCATTTTTTTATTTTTTTTTTTTTATTGGATAAATACTAAGCTAGGCACCCTTTAGTGCCACATGTAAGGTACTAAAGGTGCCAGCTTAGAATATGCAGGCGGGGGTGGGACGTTCTATATATTTGACATCCCTTCATCCATTGACGCTTTTTAGGCTGTGTGCCCACAATCAGGGTTTGCAGCGTTATGGGCGCTGAGTGTTTTCCCTGCGTCCATAACGCTGCGTTGTGCAGTAGAAGCACAGTGGAAGGATTTTTGGAGATCCCATGCCCACTGTGCTTCTTTTCTCCGCAGCATAAACTGACCGGTAGCGTGGCTTCCCGAGCCTCAGCATGTCAATTTATGCTGCGGAGACGAGTGTTCTCTGCAGGTAGTATAGAGCTCCACAGCAGCCTGAACCCAAATCGTGGGCATGGGCAGCTGCAGGAAGGCTGGCACTGTGTACTAGACGCCGTGTCGCTGGATCATGGCCACGTAGCCTTAGGCCCCTTTCACACGTCAGTGATTCTGGTACGTTTGTGCTTTTTTTTAAACGTACCAGGATCACTGACATACGCAGACCCATTATAATGAATGGGTCTGCTCACACGTCAGTGATTTTTCACTGCACGTGTCTCCATGCGGCGTACCCGCGTGTGCGTGATTGCCGCACGGAGACATGTCCATTTTTTTCTGGCATCACTGATGTTCCACGGACCATGCAGTGGTGTGATCCGTGAAACACGTGCCAGAAAAAAACGTGCTTTTAAAATAAAAAACATTTTAACTCACCCGGCGTCCAGCGATGTCCTCTGCAGCCCGTTCTCCCTGCTGCTTCTGAGCCGGCTCATTACTGTCGCGCATATTCATTATACACAGCCGACCCGGAAGCAGCTGCTGCGGGGGTCAGCGCCGGCCGGATGCTGCACCGCGGGAGCGATCAGCACCATGGAGAGCGGGAGCGGGTGCAGGTGAGTTAATCTCTAAGTGCAATCACGGGCCACGGAGAACGGAGCCCAGATTGCACTTAGACAACCCACGTGTGCCGTGATTCACGGCACACGGAGGGACATGTGCGTGTTTTACACGCCAGTGAAAAACGTCAGTGTTTTTCACTGACGTGTGAAGCGGGCCTAAAAGTGAGAATATTGTTGCTACAGCAACATTTTGGGTGAAGTAGCTGTGGATTCAAAATGCTTAATATACTCCTGAATAAAATCCTTGATGGGTGCAGATTCCAAAATGGGGTCACTTGTGGGGGTTTTCTGACGTATAGGTACCTAAGGGGCTTGGTGCGCGAAGTTTATTTCAACTTTTCCAAAATTCAAATGGTGCTCCTTCCATTCCAAGCCCTCCCATTTATCCAAACAGAATGTGGAGAAGGAAATGACATCACAGGTTTTTTTTTCCAAAGGTCTGTGTTCAACCAACTTTATTATCACTGACAAGTCTTAAAAAACGCACCTAAAAAAACGCATGAAAAACGCATGAAAAACGCATGAAAAACGCATGCGTTTTCGATGCGTTGTTTCTCAAAAAGCATTGTTTACAATTCTCCCCTCTGCCAGAGGGTGCGTTTTTTTCCGCGCGGAAAAAAAAGCAACGTGTGCACATACCCTCAGTAACACATGATACGACTACAAATAAAACCAGACGGGATTATAAAAATGGGACAAAGGGTTAAAAAAAGACTCGTTCACATTCTGCTGTTTGTGGGTTGGGTTTTGCCTAGACACAGTCTGGAGCTTGCAGTTGTCGTCACCTTTATGTCCTTTTTGTCTGTTGTCATCAGTATGTCAGTTATTATAAGCATTTTATCTGGTTTTGTTTGTAGTGGTATCACGTGTCACTCGTGAGGATGATCGTGTTTATGGTTTTTCCCCATTGTTTGGGATGGGCCCTTATTATATCCTGAAGTTTCTTGCTTATTCTTGGATCCATCAGTTCAAACAAACTAAAAATAAAGAAACACAAACTGACCTGTGTTCTATAAACGTCCCATCAGTTTAGATTTGAATTTAAAAATTCAAAAAGGACCGAACTTATCCCAACTGTCTCTGTTGCTCATAGCAACTATGCAGAGCGCTGTATTCATATTTTTCAACTGCCCAGGAAAGATGAAGGCCCAGCTGTGATTGGCTGTTATGAGCAACAAAGACCAATTTGCCCAATCATGTCAGAAAAAAATAATCTGGCACGATGTTGTGTCTGGCATCCAGCTAAAAAGGACAGTCTGAAGGAGCATTGTGAGATTGAATTGGGCTGAATTGGATTGAGCTGCAGTGACAATTAAAGCCGCTAGTCAATAGTCAAGTGTTTTCTCATATGGGCCAAAGTGACTTTTTGGGCCACTTTAGACACAATTTTAGCCCCTGCACCAACTATAGTAACGCCTCTGTACCCAATGATTCTTTCCCCTGACATGTGCCATTAGGGTCAGGTTGGGATACCCCATAAACATTAGATAATAGGCCAATCCTAAATCGATGGGTGCAGCTGATTTTCATCTATTGTGTACGGGACTAGGAAATTTGACAGTTGGCCCCAACTGATCACCAGAACAGTAGATTTCGGTGTCATGGGATCACTAGGAACAGGGGAACCTAATCTGGCCCGAAGGCTAGGGGAGCACTAGCTGACCCTGATACCAAAGATACACCTGAAGGTGACAATGCTTGGGCCGCCTTCCTTACCCTAGTTCCTGAACAATGATGGTCTAGTGGCCCCCTGCTTCCACCCAGGAGAGGGCTGGGACAGGAGTTATTAATCCCACACAAATAAACAGACCAGGAAAAAAAAAAAACTCAAACTCACAGCAATCGCTCACAGGGGTATAGACAATATGTGATCAAGAGGAAACTATATAATCAGACAAAAAGAGTATTTACACAACACACCAAGCAGTGCACAGAAGATCACCAGCAACTGCATATTAAAGCACAAGGACCAGGATAACATAAAGCTATCAACGGCATGGGAGAAAAGGCTCCACCCTCTTAAAAAGGGTGGAGGCGGCTGTGATAGGTCTCCTGCAACATGTGACTTAAGCAGTAATCCACACACAGGCTAGCAGAAATTAATTCCTGCAAGCCTGATAAGTAACAAGAGCAATCAACACCCGAGCCCGTCTGTGCAACTCAAAAGCAGCATCATGTGGAGTGTCCAATTCTGCTGTGTGAACAGTGTCAGATGTAGTTCAGACCCTCAGTGACTTTTGAGCCAGACACCGTGTGACATTGGGCCCCTGTTAACCCTAGCTGTAAGAGCACGATTATGAAGAGTTGGACTGGAGCGGTGGTTGATAGTTGTGTTAGTTGATTGTCAGACAAATCTTTGGCCTAAACAGTGGCTCAGTGGTTAGCACTGTTGCTTTGCAGCGCTGGGGTCTGGGTTTAAATCTCACCAATGGCAAAAAAAACCAATTTATCACCTGTCAACAGGACAGATAATTTCTTACATGTTTGATCACTAGTTGTCCGGCTGCTGATACCCTCCCGAGTTCAAGAACAGAGCCTGAAGTCCCTTGTGTGAGTGGAGCGGTAGTGAGCATGTGCGACCACCCTCCTAAAGGCAATGAATGGAGCAGTGGTCGCACATGCTCACTATCGCTCTATTCCTAATACGGACTATTTTTATGATCAGTGGGGGTCTCTACCATCAGACCCCCATCCATCATACATTTATTATCTGTCCTATACACAAGTGATATATGATCTTGATTAAATCTTGGAGACATTTTTTTTCCCCCCAAATGCATGTATTCACGAATAAACATTTTTTTGCAATTGGGTTTCATAAACAAAGTTGCATCATTTGGCTTTTACAAGGATTTTATTTCTCTGCACATTCATCTTTGTTGCAATTTGTGGTCATTTATCAACCGAGGGGAGACAAGAAAAGGTTCAGACCACCCCTGATGGATTCTCCGCCGCCTCGTTCTGCATCCGGCAATGCACAGAGCCTATAGAAGCCAAATGGTGCAACATTTTTAATAAAACACAATTGCAAAAAATAATATTTAGCCCCAAATACTGGCATTTAAGGGAAATTAGCCTCAAAATTGGACAATAAATCCTTTCTGTGATGAACCCTACAAGGCTCAGCTTCAAACTCTTCCCAGGTCCCCCGTCTACCATGTGCCATTTTTAGTACAGGTCTTGTTAAATAGGGCAGAGACGTATTCTCATCCCCTCTAGATTCCCTAATGTTACGCCCCTGTACATCAATCAATGGACTAAATATTAAAAATCTCCAAAAAGTGCCGTCTTCCCCTCCTTCTCCTCCATTATTCATCCCCTCTTCCCCGGATTTACAATGCGCATTGTGTGTAATTATTCCCATTGTTGGCGGTGTAAGTAGGACACAAACATGTCATGCCGCCTGACTCGGCCTTATTGTTATTATCGAGAATCGGAATAGTGTGAGCCTCCTAGGAAAACCTTGCAGAAGTGGGTCAGAATAACCCATCTCATTACATTTCTGGGAGGAATGTTGATTTTTTTCTTTTTATGCTGCAGATTTGCCACCCAGGGCCGAGCGAATGTGCAAAATCAGCGCAGACATTTTGCAGGATATTCAGGTCAATGACTTGCATGTAAAGCGCACTCGGTAAGGAGGTTGTTAGACTTTATTGTCCGGCCCCTGTGCGAGCGAGAAGAGTCTCCTGAGCCGGCGCCGTGTGTCGGATAACAGCTTAGCCTGTGTTTTGGATGAAAATGGGTCTAAATCCACACTCAAAGTCAAAGGTGGGGGGCGAGCGTCTACCCGGGAAGCCAATGCATCCCCCCTCTGGGGAAACGAAGAATCTGGTGCTTTTTGACTAATGAGGTCAGTGAAATAAGCTGTGGGATTTCGACGCTTCCCAAATCCTGCAGCCTTATTTTTCCTTTTAATTTGCTGACACGTTTCAAGCCTCTAATGATGGGCGTCAGCCGCCCTCTCGTTTCCTTGCAGCGGTAAGGATACGCAGGATCCCTTTAATCTTCCCACTAAATACCCAGATATCAAGCTTTGCATCCCGGGGGTCTACAAAGAAGCACGCATTGGGTGGTACATACAGACGTCGAGGCTGCCATGTACAAAGGACGCCCTCCCCGCCACCGCGGACACCTGGTTCCGCCTAATTCTCCATGGTACAAAGTCAATTATCCATCTTTTGCTTTCCTTGCCAAGGGACAGGGCGAGAAAAGGGAAAAAAAAGTCATAAGACGTCTGCATATCAATAATGCAATGTAGAAACGGGGTTAACGTATTTCCAGAGGGCGCAGGAAATATAAATCCTGTTATATGATAATCACGGATTCCCTACACGAGCGACTTCTACAAACAGCGCCTTGACTGACAGATCCGCGACTTATTTTGAAGTCGGCGGCTCGGTTTGGAGGAATGAATGAGTTCTCTATGCTAACTTTGACTTTTCTATATACAATGGGAGGAATATTAATGGGGCTTCGTGAGAGATGATCGCTTTTTACGCCGCGGTGACTTGCTCCCAAACCCAACCACTTTCCATCACTGGAGGAGCTCAAAGAGAAGCCGAGCCGGGAAAAGCAAAGTACCGTAATTGCTGGAGAATGTCACCGCGTGACCGGCGTCGGGAGGGATAACGAGGATGCCAGCCAGAGCTATGATACTTATTACTTAATAATCAAAAAGGAAATGCCAAAAGGGGAGAGAAATAGATCAATGTGTTGGGCGGTGTCATTGGTTTGGCGAGTGATTTTGTATGCGTTGCTAAAATATGTTCTTTTGCAGAATGCGCGAGAAGGGCTGCATCATTGTGAGGACTGCTGGGACTAGATGAAGGGACGAGAGTCTTATGGGAGAGATGCGTTGTCCTAGGTTGGTCCGAAAGGAGCCTGGTGCTGGGACAAACCATGGTCATGCCAATGCATTGCACTACCACCTAATTGTCACAGCGCGGACTGGGGAGGGTCCAGAGTCAAGCCAAATATACAACTAAACAGGGGTAACACCATAACAAAGAAGGGGTACACCAGGGACACTTTAACAATGGTGGGCCCTAGCGCTAGTGAGAAGGAAGATGGACACCTCCTTCACTTACCTACCACTGCACCCTGCACTCCTAGCCAGTCACTATACAAGTTCCTCACCTGTCGCCGAGCAGGAACCTGAAGCCCCGAGTGACCCTACAATAGTCCTGGCTAGGGCGTGGGTAGGTAAGGATCACTAGTCCCACCACTGCACTGAAATAACACACCAGAGAAGGAAGAAAAAAAGGGGAGAACAGCAACAAATTGCTGCAGTCAGACCCAAGGCTGCAGCCACCACAGTAACTTCAAGATAGGGCTCCACCAGTCCCTATACAGGTTCCTCACCTGTCGTCGAACAGGAACCTCTAGCCCTGAGTGACCCTACAATAGTCCTGGCTAGGGAGTTGCTAGGTAAGGATCAATAGTCCCACTGCTGCACTGAAACAACACACCAGGGAAGGAAGACAGACAGGGGGAAAACAACAACAAACTGCTGCAGTCAGACCCAAGACTGCAGCCACCAGAGCAACGTCAAGTGAGGGCTCCACCAGCTCCATTCACCTCCAAGCATCCAAATGAATGAGAGAATAACTGGTACCCTCCGCTGGTGGCAGAGGGTATATATAGGGACTGGGAGTGGTCCAAACCAGAAACACCTTAGGTCATAATGAGACTGCTTGCTCGCAGGGAATACTGATATTAACCCTCTCTTCCTCAAAGGTAAGAGAATACATTTAAATAGCAGAGTCTCACAAGGGAAAGTGAGACTCAAACCCAGAACCTGTCACCAAACTCTTATAGCAGAGAGCCAACCGTGACACTAGTATCACGAAGCTAACAGGAGGCCATAAATGTAGAAGCTTCAGCTCCATTGAGCATGTGCACCTTTCCACGGCACCCTGAGACCTTGGCCTCAACTGGTGACAAGTTGTCCTTCTGTGGTGAAGCGGTGAGTGACTGCAAGTTGGTTAATCGGAGTGGTGGACTAGGTGTCAGACAGGGATGAAGATTCTTCTGAGAACCTGCAGGAGTAAGTAGGGGCAGAAGACGATTCAACCCGGTGGGTGAATCAATAGGTGGACATTAAGCTCATTGTTGACCTATGATGGTCCGAGTCTGATAGAAGTCTACCCTGTACGATATAGGCCAGGAAGACTTTCATGTTGACTGTCCCTTAACTATCAATGTGTGAGATGTATTGTCAAAGCATGTGGTTACTTTACAAGCCTGCCCATTGGGGCAGGAGTTCGGGTGATATTGTGATATTGGAGAAGATAAACCTAGAAGAGGCTATGTCTTCTTTAGGGGGTGAGAGAATCCCAGTGAGACAGTATAGACTATAATGAAGGTCTGATTGCACTCTAAGCCTGAAACATGACCTGCATGTCTAGCACCGGAACGTATAGGACAGTGAAGGAACAGAGTGGAATGGGTGGCCTGGCTGGAGCTCATGTGGACACAAGGTTTAAGTGGAAGGCCGCCTTGTTGTTGGAGAATGGGTCAATATGTGCGTGCAAAGGCCAATGTGGTCCAGACATCTTGAGCTGAGAGTACCTGTATGGTGTGATTGTAAGTATGACATTTCAACACAATGCCCTACAAAAACTTTGAGAGGAAATGATTGATGACAGGCGAACACCGAACTGTGACTGAAAAGGGAACCCTGGAGATACCGGGTACATAGAGACTAGGCCCGTGTAGACTGAAGCCCTTGAGATACAGGGATAGTGATAGAGAAGATAACAAGACCCAAGAGAGCCGAGACTGGAGAGAAAACATCTCACATGTAGGGACTAAGAGCAAGCGAGACGCTCGTCGGGTGGCGGGAAAGCACAGAGAGGGACAGGGTTGTGTTAGGGGACACAATGTGAGTGTGGTGAAAGCAGAAAACATGAGCAAACAGATTGTACATATTTAATGGTGTTTATTTAGTTCACTTTGTTTGTTCTGCGACATGTAATCCCTCATACGACAGCTGTAAACAATATACATCCCGTGTCTGTAAAGTGACAGAAGCCTCATTGTGTCTCGGTGTATGCCACCATGTTCCCTAATGTTCAACTCTATCTGGTCTGATTGTTTTATTAATGGCAGATGTTACTAGTTGGCCGATGTACACAGTGGAAACGCAAAACCTTCTTACATGAATCAAGGCTTTTTCTTTTGATAAGGGTGACCAACCTTTCTCAGCTGTAACTCACATTCATTTTCGCGGACGTTAACAACCCAAGACATCACCAACAATAATCCCATAATCTTAAGTGCAGGTCAGACTAACGAGGCCTTCACCTTTGTGCGCTATAGACAATGATGACCAGTGCTGCCATTCTCCTCATTGTGCATCTCACTACTCCCTCCAAAATATTTTTCCACCATGATTAAGAAGGAGAAGGATCTGTAGACTCTCATCTACGAAGTGGAGACCTCAGAGCAGAGGACCGAGTGCTGAGGAGCAGAGCATCTCCCATTCCCTCCTCATCCAGCTTCCCCTTTCTCTGCTGGTGTCCCTCAAGGCTCTGTCCTTGGACCCCTCTTCTCCATTTATATCTTTGGCCTGTAACAACTCATAAAGTCCCATGGCTTCCGGTACCACCTATACACTGATGACACCCAGATCTACCTCTCTGGCCCAGTGGTCACCTCTCTGCTGTCCAGAATCCTGAAGTGTCTATCAGCCATATCCTCCTTCTTCTCATGACACTTCCCAAAGCTCAATGTGGACAAAACGTAACTTATCATCTTCTCTCTATCTCCTCACCCCTCAACCATATCTATCCCTCACAATAAACAACATCATGCGTTCCCCTGTATCACAAGTCTGTTGCCTCGGAGTAATCCTTGACTCTGCCCTGTCATTCTGTCATAATTACTATGGGATAGTAGGGAACCGGGGCTCCAAAGCTGTCCCTCAAGCTAGGGGACCCTATGATATCCCTAATCTTAGAGATACTCCTAATGGTGGAGATGCCGGAGTCTCCTTCCTGGCTCTGCTTGTGATCAGTCCTGATCTGATTCCCCTCTCTCCCCAGGGAGGAATGGGACAGGAGTGTGTAGAAACCCACAGAAAAGGCAATCAAAGGAAAACCAAAACTCTGTCACACACACACACACACACACACACACACACACACGCACACACACGCACACACACACAAAGGTAAAGAGAATAAAGGCCCGTCACACAGAGATCAATCTTTGGCAGATCTGTGGTTGCAGTGAAATCATGGACATATTGTTCCATTTGTACACAGCCACAAACCTGGCACTGATTGTCCACAATTTCACTGCAACCACAGATCTGCCACAGATTTATCTCTGTGTGTGACAGGGCCTTAAGAGATTCAGGAGGAAAAGCAAGAGCAGGAAGGAAGCAACAAAACAACAGGGAGAAACCCCACAACCATTCCAATCAATAAGTACAACTTTCACTACAGAGCCTGGGACACCCCACCTCACACACCAACACAGAAAAAACTATAGCTGGCATGGGTAGAATGTTTCCACCAGCATAAATAGGAGGGAAGCAAATGTTGTAGGCCACCACCACTTGTTATTAAAGGAGCAAGCAGACTAGCCAAAATTAACTCTTGCTAGCCTGCCTTTAAATTAGCATGTCGACACCCAATTCTGCTTGAGTTGATCCCAAACACCATCGGGCGGAGTGTCAGAATCTGGAATCTGAACAGAGCCCTATGCAGCCATGACAGTCGGTGACGTTTGTGCAAAACTCTGTGTGACACATTCAGACTACATATTGAAGCCCTCACTGCCTCCTGCCTCCTCCAACTCAAAAATATATACAGAATTCATCCCTTCCTCAATCTGGAATGTACTGAAGAGCTAGTGAAGGCCCTCATCATCTCCCGCCTTGACTACTGCAGTATCCTCCTTTGTAGACCCTTACTAACGCTATTGCACCTCTCCAGTCCATCCTTAGCTCTGCTTCTCAAGTAATACTGTCCCCTCGCTACTCCTCATCCTCTGCTCTCTGCCAATCTCGTCACTGGCTTCAGCGAATGCAGCCCAGAATACTAACAAAGACTCGCTGGTCCTCCATAATGTGTCAGGCTGCCGCCTCACTACCGCCGGAGCGTCTGCTCCCCCTTATCTATTGCCCTGTAGATTGTAAGCCTGTGAGGGCAGGGGCATCTCCCCTATATTAGTTTATTAGTACATTGTATGTGTAAGTATTGTATCTGCAGATGTGGCCAAAAATTCTGAGACGACACACACATATTGTTTGTCACATTTTGCGGCTTCAGTATTTTTCGCTCTTTTAGTAGATGTTTCTATGGTTACTGATGTACAATTATCAGCATTTCATAAGTTTTTTACAATTTTATTGACAAATACATGAAGTTTCTGTAAAGACTCAATGTTCCCAGCGGCGGCTCTGATTTCTCCAGATTTCTGCCCTTCCCCCGGCGGCTGGATCCCGGCTTCTGGGCAGATCCCGGCTGATGACCCGATCTTGTCTCATCAGGGCTCGGAGTTGATCATAATGTCTCTATTTTTTTGTCCCACTGCTTCTTGAGGATATGGAGGGGCACAAGACTTGGAAGGATTCTGAATACTGAATCCTTCACCTACAGTCATGGCCCAAAACAATGGCACCCTTCACATTGTGCAGAAAAAGAACGATTTCTCCCAAAAAAGTATTACAATTACAAATAATGTGTTATGCTCACATTTATTTCCTTTGTGTGTAATGGAACAGCACAAAAATAACGGGAAAAAAGGCAAATTGGACATAATTTCACACAAAACTCCCAAAATGGTCCGGACACAATTGTTGTTCCCTTCCTCTTGATATTTGGTTCTTCGCCTTTTACCCTGTGGAATAAATCCCTTCCATCAGTCGCCTCCTGTCCCCGTCCACAGCTTTTTCCTCCTCTCACCGGGAATCTCGGACTCTTCTTTATAAACGTCTCCAGATCTCTCATATCTGAAGGCGTCTCCTCTCCTCTCCTCTCCTCTCCTCTCCTCATCTTTTCTTTGTTCCTCTCCTCTTCTCCACTCTTCCCTCCTCTCCTCTTCTTTCCTCTCCTCTTCTCTCCTCTTCTCTCCTCTTCTCTCCTCTCCTCTTCTCTCTCCTCTTCTCTCCTTTCCTCTCTTCTCTCCTCTCCTCTTCTCTTCTCTCCTCTCATCTCTCTTCTCTTCTCCTTCTCTTCTTTACTCTTCTCTTCTCAATGGGATCTATCTCTGGACTCATTGCGGCCTCTTCAGAACTCTCCAGCGCTTTGTTTTCATCCATTTCTGGGGCTTCTTGAATTGTTTGGGGTCATTGTCCTGCTGGACCCCTGATCTAGGACGCACCCCCAGTTTTTTGACACTGGGCTCTACATTGCCACCCAGAATCCTTAAGTAATCTTCATATTTCATGATGTGTTGCACATAGTCTGGTCCCCCAGTGCCAGAGCAGCAAAATAACCCTAACACATCTCTGACCTCCACCCTATGTGCCTGTAGGTGCTGTGTTCTTTACTTTGTAGTCTCATTCTGTTTTTGGGGAACAGTAGAAAGATGGTTTTACCAAAAATCTCTATCTTGGTCTCATCTGTCCACAACACGCTTTCCCGGAAGGATTTTGGTTACTCGCGTACATTTTGGCTTTTTTCTGTCTTTGTCCTCCTGGGTCTCCTCCATAGTGTTTAATTTCATTCACATTTCAGATATGGATGGACAGTTCGCGCTGGCACTGCTGCCCCCTGATCCTGCAGGACGGCTTGAATTGCTTTGGACCTTGATTGGGGATAATCCACCATCCGGACTATCCTGCATTGCAACCATCAGTTTTTCTCTGCCGTCCATGTTCAGGGAGATTATCTACAGCACAATGGGTTGTAAACGTCTTGACTATGTTGCAAACCGTGGACAAAGGAACATCAAGATCTCTGGAGATGGATTTGTAAACTTGTGATTTTTTAAATTCTTCAATAATTTTGGTTCTCGAGTTGTCAGACAGTTCTCTTCTCCTCTTTCTGTTCTCTATGCTTAGTGCGACACACACAGATACACAATGCAAAGACTGGGCCAACTTCTCCCCTTTTTATCTGGTTTCAGGTGTGATTTTCATATTGCCCACACCTGTTACTTGCCACAGATGAATCTAAATGAGCCTCACTTGCTGGAAACAAAGTTGTTTACACAATGCAAAGCCTGAGATATCGTCTCCCCTTTTTATCTGGTTGAATTTCAGCACACCTGATCCTTTGCTCTGACAGGAGATAAGGCGCTGTCGCAGGTATTTGGTGCAGCTTACCCCCCTCTCCCGATCATGTATGTCGATGGATCGGGAGGTTTATTGTGAGATAAATAGTGGAGCTGGGGAAACTGCTGACTTCTATTCTTCCCTGTTACCAATGTGTCCTGGAACCCTGTAAACAGCAGGACCTGGGTGCAAATACAACCTCAGCCCCCACACCTAAATAACAAAATTCTGCTAAAACTAATTTACCGAATGGCAGTCAACATACAACCATGGTACTCAGGGTTGATAATCGGCTGTCGCTGGGGGAATATAAAGTCCCCTGTCCATCAATATAATGTGTATTAGGCTACATTCATACTTCCGTTGTTTTAAATCCGTCAGGTCCATTGTTGCGATGCAACGACGGATTCGTTGTTTTTAGACGAAACGGATGTGTTAGGCTAAGTTCACATTTCCGCTAAAATGTATCAGTTACAATCCGCTGCTCTTGTAAACAACGGAATCCGTTTAGCGGATTCCGTTGCTCCCATAGACTTGTATGAGCAGCGGATTGTGACTGATGATGCTGCGTTGCATCCTCCGCCCGACTGATCAGTCGTGGAACGACTGACCGCCGGGCGGGAGGAACGCAGCATGTAATGTTTTTTGGGCAGCGCGATCCGTCGGATTTCGCTGCGCACGCTCTCTGGCTCCCTGCACACGTCACCAGCTTTGGTTGGTTACCCGATATTTACCCTGGTTACGGTGCAAGGAGCCAGCGCTAAGCGGTGTAGGCCCGTAACCAAGGTAAATATCGGGTAACCAAGGTAAACATTGGGTGCTTTGCTACCCGATATTTAGTCTGATTACGTGTGCAGGGAGGCCGACACTTCCCCGCTCGGCCCCGCCCCCTCCCGCACTCCGCACATGTGTGTACACACACACTCACACACACTCACACACACTCACACTCACGCACACTCACACACACACACACCTGTCCCCAGCCATGCAGACAAGCACTGCCACTGACACCCTCATCTGGCCCCGCCCCCCGCTCGGCTCCGCCCCCTCCCGCACTCCGCATGTGCACACACACTCACACATACACTCACACATACACTCACACATACACTCACCTGTCCCCAGCCATGCAGACCGCAGCACTGCCACTGACATCCTCAGCGCCTGGCCCCGCCCCCCGCTCGGCTCCGCCCCCTCCCGCACTCCGCATGTGCACACACACTCACACATACACTCACACATACACTCACACATACACTCACCTGTCCCCAGCCATGCAGACCGCAGCACTGCCACTGACATCCTCAGCGCCTGGCCCCGCCCCCCGCTCGGCTCCGCCCCCTCCCGCATTCAGCATGTGTATACACACACACACACTCACTCACACACTCTCACACACACACTCACCTGTCCTGCAGTCCCTGCGGCACTGACGTCCTCAGTGCCACGGCGCCGCTCGGCTCCCCCCCCCCGAACTCCGTCCCCTGCACACAACGGAATCCGACAAAGAATTCTGTTCTTTGTCATCCGTTGTACAGCGTTGAACAGCGCATCAGTCACATGCATCAAGCGACGCATGTGACTGATACAAATCAACGGAAATGTGAACTTAGCCTTATTTCACAGGACACCGTCGCATCCGTTACATCCACTGTGCGTCTCTTTTTTGACAGATCCATTGTGATCCGTTTGTGTTTGGGACATCCCAGTGGGTGTGCCAGACATGCTGGGCATGCTCAGTAGAGCATGATGGAATCCAGTACTGGATTCCGTTGTGTGACGGATTACGACAGAATCCTGCGTAGTGCGTTTTTTTTGCCGCTCCAAAAAAAGTTTCATTGTGCGTTCATACCGCCCGACGGTCAGTCACTAAACGACTGATCCCGTCGTGGCGGCGGATGCAACGAAGGACCATACATTGCAATCCGTCGTTAATATAAGTCTATGGGGAAAAAACGGATTCCTGCAAAATATTTTGCAGGCTACCGTAATTCCTCAAGGTGACGGATTGTGACTGATGCAAAACAACGCAAGTGTGAATGTAGCCTAAATGGGACTGAGGTGTAATCTGGACCGTAGACTTTTCAGCACAATGTCAGTCTGAGCCACGAAGAGTAAAGCCTTGTATTTTATGTCAAGTTTCTGCCGACCAATATAAATCCCATCAGTTTATCCCGTGTTCAGGACAGGTTCATACTGGGCTAATCAAACCTTTGTCATCAGATACTAAATACTACTTCTCCCTGATCCCAAGACAGGGGAGGTCGATCTTATAAATCCCCTTTACTCCTCAGCCGGGCATCCGATAATCTCCCGGGAGCTTGTAAATCGGGGAATCTCCTGCCGAAGATCCACCGCCCGTCTGATCTCTATCCGGTAAATGTTGTTTAAAATAGTCCTTATAAATCAGGACAAAATAAAAGGAAACGAGTGATAAAAAGCCTCCCGGGCCCGAGGATCACAGGGGAGGGGAGCCGGGGGGATTGGGGAAATATGAAGATTATAGGGAGGCTCTCAATATGACGATATCATTAATAATAGGTTATATTAACCCCTCCAGGAAGAGCACGGTAGCTGCTCCTTTATACTAGAAAAGACCCTTCTGGTCCTACTAATATAATATCCTCTAATATAACATAGGAACAACATTTTTCATAATATTTATAATGAAGAAAAAAATAAATAAATAAAAATAAAAAATAAATATATATATATACATACCGTATATATATATATATATATATATATATATATATATATATATATATATTCTACATTGATATATGGCCCCTGATATCCGAGTATGAACCAACTGGACATATTTAGCACATCTGGCCCTTTGAAGTGGGCATGTGCAGACTTAAGGGGCAGCAGGCGTACCCCTGGACACTACCATGTAGTACTGTCCCATAAACAAGATGTCACTCTAGGTATAGGGAAATTCCAAATGACCAGTGAAAAGGAAGGGAAGAGGAAAACCATGTCTCTAGGGAAGGGGGAGATGGTGATCCTTGATACAATCTTCCACTGACTCCTGGCTTCTCTACCATCCTGGATAGATTCCGCACCTTTGCGCTGAGCAGGATACTTGGCCCTCGATGACCCTGACCTGGGCACTAGGTAAGGAACGGATGGGATGAGCACTTAGTACCCATGCGCTGAGCAGGATACCTGGCCTTGGCTGACCCTGACCTGGGCACTAGGTAAGGAATGGATGGGATGAGCACTTAGTACCCATGCGCTGAGCAGGATACCTGGCCCTGGCTGACCCTGACCTGGGCACTAGGTAAGGAACGGATGGGATGAGCACTTAGTACCCATGCGCTGAGCAGGATACCTGGCCCTCGCTGACCCTGACCTGGGCACTAGGTAAGGAACGGATGGGATGAGCACTTAGTACCCATGCGCTGAGCAGGATACCTGGCCCTGGCTGACCCTGACCTGGGCACTAGGTAAGGAATGGATGGGATGAGCACTTAGTACCCATGCGCTGAGCAGGATACCTGGCCCTCGCTGACCCTGACCTGGGCACTAGGTAAGGAACGGATGGGATGAGCACTTAGTACCCATGCGCTGAGCAGGATACTTGGCCCTCGCTGACCCTGACCTGGGCACTAGGTAAGGAACGGATGGGATGAGCACTTAGTACCCATGCGCTGAGCAGGATACCTGGCCCTGGCTGACCCTGACCTGGGCACTAGGTAAGGAATGGATTGGATGAGCACTTAGTACCCATGCGCTGAGCAGGATACCTGGCCTTGGCTGACCCTGAACTGGGCACTAGGTAAGGAATGGATGGGATAAGCACTTAGCATCCATGCGCTGAGCAGGATACCTGGCCCTCGCTGACCCTGACCTGGGCACTAGGTAAGGAATGGATGGGATGAGCACTTAGTACCCATGCGCTGAGCAGGATACCTGGCCCTCGCTGACCCTGACCTGGGCATTAGGTAAGGAACGGATGGGATGAGTACTTAGTACCCATGCGCTGAGCAGGATACTTGGCCCTTGCTGACCCTGAACTGGGCACTAGGTAAGGAATGGATGGGATGAGCACTTAGTACCCATGCGCTGAGCAGGATACCTGGCCCTGGCTGACCCTGACCTGGGCATTAGGTAAGGAACGGATGGGATGAGCACTTAGTACCCATGCGCTGAGCAGGATACCTGGCCCTCGCTGACCCTGAACTGGGCACTAGGTAAGGAACGGATGGGATGAGCACTTAGTACCCATGCGCTGAGCAGGATACCTGGCCCTGGCTGACCCTGAACTGGGCACTAGGTAAGGAATGGATGGGATGAGCACTTAGTACCCATGCGCTGAGCAGGATACCTGGCCCTGACTGACCCTGAACTGGGCACTAGGTAAGGAATGGATGGGATGAGCACTTAGTACCCATGCGCTGAGCAGGATACTTGGCCCTCGCTGACCCTGAACTGGGCACTAGGTAAGGAATGGATGGGATGAGCACTTAGTACCCATGCGCTGAGCAGGATACCTGGCCCTCGCTGACCCTGACCTGGGCACTAGGTAAGGAACGGATGGGATGAGCACTTAGTACCCATGCGCTGAGCAGGATACTTGGCCCTCGCTGACCCTGACCTGGGCACTAGGTAAGGAACGGATGGGATGAGCACTTAGTACCCATGCGCTGAGCAGGATACCTGGCCCTCGCTGACCCTGAACTTGGCACTGGGTAAGGAATGGATGGGATGAGTGCTTAGTACCTATGCGCCGAGCAGGATATGTGGTCCTGGCTGACCCTGAACTTGGCACTGGGTAAGGAATGGATGGGATGAGCGCTTAGTACCCATGCGCTGAGCAGGATACCTGGCCCTGGCTGACCCTGAACTTGGCACTGGGTAAGGAATGGATGGGATGAGCGCTTAGTACCTTTGCGCCGAGCAGGATACCTGGCCCTGGCTGACCTTGAACTGGGCACCAGGTAGGGAACGGATGTAATGAGCACTTAGTCAACCCCACTAAGCTCTAAAGAAGACAAAGTGAACACAACAGGGTGAAGTAAATAAACAACTTATCTCCAAGAAGACTCAGGGAGAGGGACAGCAACAAACAACAATGTTTCTTTAGATGAATACAAGCCGCCTGCTTACATCCAAGGCCTGTATCGGAATATAAATCTAACAAAATGGGGAAATGTGGGTATTTAAAGACACAAGTAGAAGTGATGATGATTAACAGCTGAAAGGTGAGGATATCTCCAGGGTCCTAAAAGGAAAGGGATTAACCCCAAGCAGAGTAGATACATAAGAAAAATAGAAGGTCAGTGAGCAGTTTGTGCAGCCAATCGCTGCGACTTTCTACAGCCAGACACCACAGGACTGTTTGTCCATCATGACACACCCGTGACACAAGATCATAGAAGAAAAGGGATGGATTTAGGAGATTATTTGGAAACCGGGTAGAATACAAATTTTGGAAAACATGTAGCCAAGTAATTGTAAAGCTGTTGTGGTACATAGAAGGAAATGGAGATGACGGGACCCCTGGCTTTCACTCTTCCTCCCCTGTACAGAGATATTGATATATCTAAAGGGTTTACTCTGGAGAGACCTGAAATGTCCCCTATATTAGAAATGGCAAATAGCGGAATTGGAGATGTAATTCCTCAACATGATGCGTGCAGTAAATCAGACAAGTCAGGTGCAGGGCAGTAAAGCAGAGGTCAGGGCAGGCAGAAAACAAAAAAATCAAGGTCAGGAATCCGGATATAAGATGATTTGGTCATCGAATTTAACTAAGAAGGTCATGCACAGGCAGTGATTCCAGAGTCTTATTACCCAGGCAATGAGTGACGGGAGAAGGTCTATTATTGGAACCGGTCACCATGAAAATTCAGTTCAATCTGCTGGCATCATGTTATTTTACAGGAGGAGCTGAGCAAATTGATACATTGTTTTGGGAGAAAAGATTCAGTGTAATCTTGTTTTATTCATTTAAACTTTGTCTCTTTCTGGGATTTTTGGTCCAGTGGGCGGTCCTATCTGTGACAGCTATCTCTGCATTCACACTTATACAGAGGAAGCTGTCAGTCACTGATGGGACCACCCACGGGACCAAAAATCCCAGAAAGAGCAGAAGTTTAGATCATTAAAACACGGATTATACTGAAACTTAACTCACAAAACTATAGAGCAATCTACTCTGCTCCCCCGCTCTATGACATGGTGCCTGCAGATTAGACTGAATTTTCATGGTGACAGATTCCCTTTATTTCTGGGTTTGCAAAAATAAGGTGGGAGAAGATTAACCTCTCTAAAAACTGACTTTTGGTGTTTTACAGGGCAACCCAAGTCCATTTTTCCTCAATAATATAATAGCAGACAGACTGGAACCTTAATGTAGCAAAGTCACAAGTTCGGACAGCACCTTGGAACAGCAGAGCCGGACTGGCTATAGGAATGTCACTCCAGGGTGGAATGACACCCAGGATGCGGCGCAAAGGAAGGAAAACAGGTATAAGGGGGCCCTGGCGATAGGCAGAGGGGGTATAGGTGACCCCTAAACACTCACCTGAGGCTGAAATCTGCACTCTCTATCGTCCCTAGATGAGTCCTTCCCCAGCTGCACGATCATGTCCCTAAGCCCTGGCTGACCTTCGGCTAGCCCTAGCTAGTGAGCTGGGCAGCAACACACTAGTCCTACTACTACAATAAGACAACACAGAGAGAAAAACTAACAAGGGAAGAAAACAACAAATGAATTTCCACAGTTCTCACAAGGACAACTTCTCCTGGGAGGTCAGTATAGAAAAACGATCACTGGCATATGGGAGAGAAACAAGTGAGTTTA
The DNA here is from genome assembly GCF_048569485.1 of Anomaloglossus baeobatrachus. NCBI lineage: Eukaryota > Metazoa > Chordata > Amphibia > Anura > Aromobatidae > Anomaloglossus > Anomaloglossus baeobatrachus. Next base: position 13,168,424 of record NC_134362.1, on the reverse strand, counting down.
AATAATGAAAGAGAGTGGTAATAAGGTGCAGCATCTGAGATTAAGGCAACATGGAATCTCAGCGGAATCCAAAAGGAACTCTTAACTAATTCAATGCCAAATGAAGTTAAATCCTTAAAGAGGACCTACGATCACCTAATCGCTGTAACCTCCTAATCCCAGATACCACAAAGGTCCCAGCCGGACACAACACACTCGTCACAAGGAACTATAGAACAGCAGAGTGGCGTTAACAAACAGGCACTATTATGAAGCTGAGACAACGAAAGCTGGGTATACCTTGTGGCTAAGCTTGAATGCTGGCCAGTGGTAGCAGCATGTGCTAACTACCTTGTGAGGAGCTGGCCACAAACTAAAGACTATTGGACCAATGAACATAAAGCAGAGCCCACAGCTCTAAGGGATTCAGACTTTTTACAGCATGGAGCGCTGGTAAAGATGATCTCATTATTATGTTTTAGTAGGAATTGCTTGCTTATCAGTTTAAAGTACACAATTTGAAAGGGGAAGGGGTTGTAAATGTGTGTATTTTAGCTGGCTTCTATGGACTGTAATCAGGCCTGCAGTAGAATTCATTGTCCTGTATGTGTTGAAGGGAGTTGTATGTTCATCGTTCCCCTCTGCAGGGGGCTTCCCCAATACACAATCTTGCAGACTGGCCGGAGACTGCCCTCCTTCATACTTGGAGCTACATGAAACAAATGTATAAGAGTGTGGGATGTGATCACCTCTCCTCATCCAGGGGGATGATCCCAAAAAAAGAGGTAGAAAAGCGAGGAGACACATGTTTGGATGAAGTTGGGGCTGTGACATGGAGAGGTGAGGATGTGTTATTTCAGCCAGGTCCTGATGCTCATGGACTATAGAGATTGGAGCTGGATACCCGTGCTACACTCGTGATATCTGTTGTGTGGATTGAGGAACTATCCTAAGGACTATTGTTGCCACACGCGCTATGGCTGTGATGTCCATCGTCTGGAGGAGCACAAGGACTATGCTGTAAGACGATGTACGGAAGAAATAGAAATTGTGCATCGTTAACTTGGGTAGTTGATTAGTGCAACTCCCGACCTCAGATCTTCACATACCTACATAAAATATACTGGGGAGGAGCTGATACATCTAGAATTTCCTTAGGAGGAGGTTGGTGATCAGAGGATTCCTCAGATTAGTTGTGTCTTCAGATATTGCTCCAGGAGCTGAATGCATCTTCATGTTAGTTGTGTCTCCAGGAGCTGAATGCATCTTCATGTTAGTTGTGTCTCCAGGAGCTGAATGCATCTTCATGTTAGAGAGCCGCAGTCTTCTGACTTCGGAGCCCAGGCTACATTACATTGTGCGGTTCCATTATCTCCCCTTCTTTCTAATGTTTCTGGAATGTTTTTGTTTTGTGTGTTTTTTGCTTTGCTGCATTAGTTTCTGCGATGGCGTCAGGTGACTGGATTCCTAATTACACAGAACTTGACAAGTCACTGTCATTATCTGCACAGGCACAAACAATAATTTTATCTTCTGTCCCACTAATTACATAAATATTCCATTCTCATAGAGTAAAACTACGAATGCAGGTTATTGTTATGTCTCATAATTACATTATAAAGATCTGGGCACTAATGATGACTCCTAGAAGATCTTCACTCCGAAAAACAATACATTTCTTCTTTTTCCTACCTGTGTTTTTAAAGTTACATAGTTATATAGTTACTTAGGTTGAAAATAAGCCCCCGGTCCATCTAGTTCCTCTTCCTCCACCAGTTCTACATTTTGTCCCTAAGTCCCTTATAACCAACAATGTTGTGTAGTGAGGAAATCATCCAGCCCTGATATAAAGCTGTTCTAGTATCTGCCATTACTACCTCTTGTGGTCGCATTCCACAGTCTGACTGCTCTAACTGTAAAGAACCCTTTCCTATTCAGCTGCCGGAATCGCTTTTCTTCCACTCGCAGTGACTGCCCCTGGTCCTTAGTACTGTCTTTGGAAGAAATGTCATGCGCCGTCCTTTATATTGACCACACATGTATTTATACATATAATGAGATCTCCTCTGAGACGTCTTTTTTCTAAGCTAAACATATCTAACTTTTTCCACCTCTCATCATACAGGCGGCCTCCATTACTCATCACACGGGCGGCCTCCATTACTCCTCATACGGGCAGCCTCCATTACTCATCACACGGGCGGCCTCCATTCCTCATCATACGGGCGCCCTCCATCACTCATCATACGGGCGGCCTCCATTACTCATCACACGAGCGGCCTCCATTACTCCTCATACGGGCAGCCTCCATTACTCATCACACGGGTGGCCTCCATTCCTCATCATACGGGCGGGCTCCATCACTCATCATACGGGCGGGCTCCATCACTCATCATACGGGCGGCCTCCATTCCTCATACGGGCGCCCTCCATCACTCATCATACGGGCGGCCTCCATTCCTTGTAATAATTTAGTTGCCGCCTTTGAACTGATTCTAACTTCTGAATGTCCTTCTTAAAATGTGGAGCCCAAAACTGGATCCCATATTCCATATGTGGCCTTACAAGTGATTTATAGAGGGGTAACAATACGTTGGGATCACGGGATCTAATCTCTCTTTTTATACACCCTAAAATCTTGTTTGCTTTAGCAGCTGCTGCCTGACATTGAGTGCTGCTGCTCAGCTTATTTGTAATGAGGATACCCAAGTCCTTCTCCTGTTCTGTAGTCCCGAGTTTACTTCCATTTAATGTATAAGCAGCTATAGGATTACTCCGTCCTAGGTGCATTACTTTACATTTAGCAACATTAAATCTCATTTGCCAAGTACCTTCCCATTCTGACTATCTGTACTATCAAGGTCAGTTTTTAATATCCTACATAGTTTGGTGTCATCGGCAAAGACTGACACTGTACTATCAATCCCATCCACAAGGTCATTAATAAAGAGATGAAAAATAATTGGTCCTAGTACAGATCCCTGCGGCACCCCACTGCTGACTATAGCCCATTTGGAGAATGTTCCATTTATGACTACTCTTTGTTTCCTATCTTTTAGCCAATTCCTAACCCAGTTGCATATAGTTTCCCCTGGTCGCGGCTTCTGGAGCTTTAGTATAAGGCTATTATGTGGTACAGGATCAAATGCCTTTGCAAAGTCCAGATAAATGACATCAGCTGCATTACCAATATCCAGGTTTGCACTTACCCCTCATAGAACCCCAACAGATTGGTTAGACATATATTACAAATGCTCTAATACAGAATTTTCTTGACTACTTAAATAATTTGTCCACTTTTGAAGAAATTTATTTTACTTAAATGTTTGTATTTTGGGCTAAAAATCATTTTTGCAATTGGGTTTTATGAAAACCTCTGCACCATTTGGCTTTTATAGCATTACCCAGAAGAAGAGAAGAGTTACCCAGTACATTCATTTTAGCAGATAAAAAAATAGAAACTCTCTTATTGGACTGTCAGAACGAGCTCACTGACTGATTCTCAGCTCACTCATTCTACAGCCAACAATAATGTCACGCAGAGTTTTGCACAGAGCTCGTCATCTATCATGGCGGAGTCGGGCTCAGTTTGGGTTTTAAAATTCTGACACTCTGCCCGATGGTTTCTCTGGTGTCTGGGATCAACACAGGCAGACTCGGACGTCAACCTGTTGTGTGCTGATTCATTGGCAGGCTAGCAAGAGTTAATCTTTGCTGATCTGCTTGCTCCTTTGATCCCATCTTGTGGAAAGGCCTATCACATCTGCTCCACTCCTATTTATGCTGGTTGTATCCTTCCACCCTTGCCAGCTATAGTTAATTATATGTTGGACTCTCTGGAGATAATTGTGCTTATTGTTTGGTGCGGTTGTTGCGTTTACTCCTGTTGTTTTGTAGCCTCCTTCCTGCTCTTGTTTTTCCCCCTGAATCTCTTATTGTCTTAACCTTTGTGTGTGCATATTGAGTGACAGAGTTTTGGTTTTCCCTTGTCTGTCTTTATCTGTGAGTTTCATCTCAGTCCTGTCCCATTCCTCCCTGGGGACAGGGGGCATCAGATCAGCACTGGTCAGGAGCAGGGCCAGGAAGGAGACTCAGGCATCTTCACCATCAGGAGTATCCCTGAGGATAGGGATAGCAGAGGGCCCCGTAGCTCAAGGGACAACTATCTCTTACTCATCGTGACAAATAACCAGTGCAACACAGAGGCTATAGAAGTCAAATGGTACAACATTTTTAATGAAACCTGATTTGCAAAAATGCATTTTATCCCAAAATACATGCATTTAAGTTCCCCTTTAAAACAACAACAACCCCTTTAAATAGGGAATTATTGGAATTTTACTGAAAATATGTGTATTTAGATTACTTAGAGGGATTGTCTATTTTGGATAATCTTTTTTTGTTAGAAAGGTAACCAAATAGTTAATAGATCACAGCCCCCCAGTTTAATGTGTTTGTGTGAATCCCTGCAGCGCCTCCGCAGGAGAAGTGAAGCATTACACGGTGAAATCCCGGGACTGGCTGTGTAATTCTCTCATGTCTGTAGCCGTTTCATGTTCCGATCTCATTATTTGGCATTTCGTTGTCATGTTAGACATGTAAAAAGGCCAACACAACGTTCAGCCATGTTGGTCACTTTGTGAACATGTGCAAAGTGTCATGGGAGAGGCCGCAGATCAAGGCCGGAGCAGCCGGGGCAGGAGGAAACCGTCTTATCTTCATTCATTTCACCCTCTTGCCATAGAAACCAGTCATAATCTAATCATAAATAATTTCCATAGCAACAGAGAGTAAAGCAATAGTTATATTAAGAGCATACAGGCCGGACATTGTCTTTACTGCCCACAGCAACCAATCACCGCGCAGCTTTCATTTGTCCAGAGCCGTATTAGAAATGAAACTTGCTTTGTGATTGGTTGCTATGGGCAACAAACACACTTTAGCAATGGAGTAAATCCACTGACAACAATAAGCTGCCATTTAAAGGGGTATTCCCAATGTAGGAACTTATTCCTAATTGATGGGGTAAAGGATCATTTTAAAATGGCTGGGGGCACCGCACCGATCCAAAGCACCCGGGGCTCCGTGTGACTGGAGCAGCGGTCCATCATGCACTCTGTTGCCCCATTCATTCTTAATATGACCGCGCTGGCGTAGATGGAAGCTCAAGGGCTCAATGCCAAATATCCAACTAAGCCCACCATTATCAGGGTTTTTTAATAGTAATGGTCTTTGGGGCCCCTTGAGATCCAGGGATCAGTTGCAACTGACGCCCATTATTGGGGTCCGGGGTCATTAATCTCCAAGAAGACAGCTGTCAGGAAAAAACTACAACTCCCATTATGCAGCTGGAGTGCCACACATTGCACTTGCCCACCAGGGGACAAAAGGATCCTCTTGTTTGCCTAGTCTCTGACATGTCCTGCAGATTAGAGGTCACTTTGGAGCAATCACTTGGCTCTTATGTCTATTTTTTATGGGATGATGATGAATACCCTGTTAGGCCTCATTGATGACGAGAGTGGATAGTGGGGCTCTCAGGAGTGTGTCACGGCCTTATGTGATCCCGAGCGGGATCTGGGATCAGAACGTCACAGCGTATAGTTGATTGCAGATCATCTTTAGTGGCCGCTCGTCGTTTACCCTGAGTTGGAGCTTATCTAATTCCATTCAGTTCTGAAGGGGTTAAAGTTCCTTTCTATCCTGCTGTGATATAACAGGTAGTTGTAACCTCAACTGCAGCCATTTCCTTCTGCTATAAATATCCACTTCTCACTCCTCCCTTTGTCGGCTATAGTTCATACTCTACTGTCCACTTTGAAGGAGCCAATCTGGAGCTTAGGTGTTCACTTCTGTTGCAGCTGAGAAGTTTTCTGCTGGAGAAGCTGTGGAGCATTATTTGTTGTAACCTCAGCTGCAGCCATTTCCTCCTGCTATAAATATCCACTCCTCTCTCCTCCCTTTGTCGGCTATAGTTCATTCTATACTGTCCACTTTGATGGAGCCTGTCTGGAAAAGCTTAGGTGTTCACTTCTGTTGCAGCAGAGAAGTTTCCTGCTGGAGAAGCTGTGGAGTATTATTTGTTGTGTCTTAACTAAACTTGTTGTCTTACTTTCTTTGTCTTGTCTTATTGCAATGGTGAGACTAGCATCTTGCTGGATTTAACTAATCAGGGTGAGTTCAGGGCCAACAAAGGCTTAGGCATGTGACAGCGCATGGGGGAAGGTCCCATCTAGGTATGTTAGGGGGTGCAGGGATCAGACCAGGGACTTCTGCTTTATTACTTCCCAGGTTTTCCCTTTTGTGTGTCATCCCTCGTTGGGAGACCTCTTGCTCCCGGCGTGACAGGGGCATTTTCTCTGGTGGGTCCAAGGAACCCCAATCTGACATAGCTACAGGTCCATAATCTCCATCTAAGTCTACTGATTTCTTGGCATGGTCGTCGTGGCTATCATATCCCCATATTACATATCCCTTCCATAAGCTGATACTTATTTCTTTCTACTTCCGTCTATCTCCTTTATCTGATCCACCATCTACCTTCTATAATTCACACTCCTTCATCCGTCTTCTGCTTCTACTCCGCTAAACTCTGCTCCCCCATCGCGCTCCGCTCTCCCTCCTCTCCCATTCTTCCCCGATAGCAGACAGATTAGCATTTAACACTAGGATGAGCGCTGAGGAATTTTTCCGAAAAGCGTCGCCATGCCAATATTTATTTTTTTTCCTACGTTCCCTGAGATGTTCACGAGACGTCAAATCTACGATACGACATTAGTGGATGTGAGACGACACCGCCAGTCGGTGCATGGGCGAGCTTTACTGGCAAGGAAAGGGTTAAGCAGCATTAGTGAATTTATTGTGGAGGGAGGGGGTGGAAGTGTTAAATAACGCTGTAAATTATGTCACCGGGAGAAAATGAAAACAGACAACCTGGAAATGTACACAATTATTATGGCGTGTAACATATACATTAATCAGATCTCCTCGTAATGGAATCTCCTGGGAAATGTCTGAGAATAGCATGCAAGCGCCAGTCATTTCCATTTAAAGGGGTGTTCCAGATTTGGAAAAACCCCATCCCCAGCCGTTGGGCGGCTCAGGGGGGACTTGGGTTTTCCAAAATTAGAAGTTCACAGCAATATCTATAGCATTGTGTTGCAGCTACCAAAAATAAGAAGTACAGGAACTGCCCTAAAGGCGGCTGATCGCTGGGACTCGGCCCCCCTATAAAGAGGGGACAGACCGGATGTCACTGTACGTTCTGCACTGTGCGCCGAGCAGACACTGACTCCCGAAACCAAACAATACGAATATTTAGCGTGGCTTTATTTACAGTCATCTAGATTCAATGACTGTAAATACAATTTTCCAAAAATACACAGTCTCTGGCCTCTTCCGCCTCTTCTGGTGTGCCGGAGCTCATGTTGCCACCTAACACCAGTAGGCTTCAACCCTACTGCCAGTCCACACGTTGGGCCCTTTTACACTCTTAGGACCTCTTCCCCAGTCCTCCCCATGAGGCTCGATTTCACATAGGCCCTCATCTTCACCGTGCCTATTTGCATAACCTAAGAAAAAGACTGATGGTACATCCTACCTTTCTAATGTGAACAGGTGCACAAAAAATTGGCCAGTTTTATGTGAGCCCAACAGCCAACGGCAAGGTGTCCCCTTGTTGTTGGGTCCCTATCATATTAATGCCTCTCTTTGAGTTCCCCCCCCCCCTGCAAATGGAGAATTAAAATCACCTGAGGCTGAAGAGCAGGAGTGCTCAATCAGAAGGCATAACCCTGTAATCTAAGAAAAAGACTGATGGCACATTCCACCTTTCTAACGTGAACAGGTGCAAACTGAACATGAAACATGGTAACAAAAAGAAGACAGTTGAACTCTGCAGTGGTAAGATATGTGGAACAATGAATAAGCCAATATTGACATGCATTACTGCTATGAAAAAGATGGAAAAATTGAGATACTTAACACACAAAAATGGCCATTTTTATGTGAGCCCAACAGCCAGCAGCAAAGCGACCTCTTGTTGTTGAGTCCCTATCAAACTAATGCCTCTCTTTGGGTTAAAACACCTGCAAATAGAGAATTAAAATCGCCTGAGGCTGAAAAGCAGGAGCTCAATCAGAAGGCATGACCCTGTAATCTAAGAAAAAAACTGATGGCACATCCTACCTTTCTAATGTGAACAGGTGCAAAGTGAACATGAAACATGGTAACAAAAAGGAGACAGTTGCCCTCTGTGGTGCTAAGATATGTGGAACAATGAATATGGGAATATAGACATGCATTACTGCTATGAAAAACATGTACAAATTTGCACACAAAAATGGCCATTTTTATGTGAGCCCAACAGCCAGCGGCAATGCAACCTCTTTTTTTTGGGTCCCTATCAAACTAATACCTCTCTTTGGGTAAAAAAATCTACAATTTATGGGTGGACAGGAATCTGAAAATGGAGAATTAAAATTGCCTGAAGCTGAAGAGCAGGAGCTCAATCAGAAGGCACGACCCTGTAATCTAAGAAAAAGACTGATGGCACATCCTACCTTTCTAATGTGAACAGGTACAAACTGAACATGAAACATAGTAACGAAAAGAAGACAGTTGCCCTCTGTGGTGCTAAGATATGTGGAACAATGAATATGGGAATATAGACATGCATTACTGCTATAAAAAACATGTAAAAATTGAGATACTAGTACACAAAAATGGTCATTTTTATGTGAGCCCAACTACCAGCGTCAAGGTGACCTCTTGTTGTCAGGTCTCTATCAAACTAATGCCTCTCTTTGGGTAAAAAAATCTGCAAATGGAGAATTAAAATTGCCTGAGGTCAAAAATGGCCATTTTTATGTGAGCCCAACAGCCAACGGCAAGGCAGCCTCTTGTTTTTGGGCCCCTATCAAAGTAATGCCTCTCTATCAAACTAATGCCTCTCTTTGGATTAAAAACCTACAACTTATGGGTGGACATGAACCTGAAAATAGAGAATTAAAATTGCCTGAGGCTGAAGAGCAGGAGCTCAATCAGAAGGCATGACCCTGTAGTCTAAGAGAAAGACTGATGGCACATCCTACCTTTCTAATGTGAACAGGTGCAAACTGAACATGAAATATAGTAACAAAAAGGAGACAGTTGCACATATCTTAGTACTACAGAGTGCAATTGTCTCCTTTTTGTTGCTATGTTTCATGTTTGCACCTGTTCGGTCAGGTATCAGCCGCAGGTGAGTTCGGTGGTGACCGCTCTCCCTATGGCCAGAGCCTACCTTCATATCTTCCCCCTGTGCCGCACACGCAGGGCGTTCTCTCACCCCGGCGTGACACAATGGATCACATAATAAATGGCACTGATCTTCTGGGCCATTTGTACATTCATTTTTGCTGAGTGTTGGGTCAGGAAACAATGGCCAGGTTCATTAGAAGGCCAGCAAGACGTGGCAGTCTGGGCATCATGCCCTGCTCTTCATATGCTTCACCTGAGATGGAAGCTGCTATAATGTAGACAAAACTGCCACTAAACAGGCTTCTTCTGCCAAAATGACTTCAGCTCCACTGAGCAGAAGTGCCCTGTCTGTGCCAGTCAATAAGTGCTGGGTGAAAGCCTTGGCACTGCCAGTCATAACAGCAAGTCCCTTGCCAAAAGCGGGGGGCACCGAGCGCACTCAGCCAGCCCGTGACAAGAGGCATCCTCGTCGGTGCCAGTCTCAGGAATAAAAGCTGGAGCTTTAGGTCTTATATTGCCAATCAAAGCGGAGCATGCCAGGCTACAATCATACCCGAGCGGCAGAGTCCAGTCTTAGGCACTGGATTTGCTGATGCCAACACCCGGCTTTTAAACTGCTGGTAAAGCACCATCTCCACAGATTACACACACTCCCCTGGGTATCTGTCTCACGATTGCTGTGCCAGCCGAATTCTGTAATGTGCATATCGTTAAAGGAAGATTAACCCAAGTATGGGCAGGATGACCGAGGCAGTGTTAACGCATTGCGCCATCTTGGATACCCAGGGGGTCTTTCCCAGACATTACACAAGATGCTGGGGTCTAAGGGGAAAACTTCTCTCATTGCGGAGACCTGACAAACCAATCTGGCTGCAAGTAAGGGGTCTTATAGCTGCAATGCTCCTCTGGGAAATATTCAAATTGTCTCTTCAGGGAGGAGGAAACAAACCCTAGCGCCACCTACTGGAAGTAGCAATCCTAAAAGTCATAAGTGGCCCTTTAATGAGCCCTTTCATATGACTTAGGATTTATGCCAAATCAGAACCTCAATTTGTAGACATGGTGTTTCAGGGTGATTGCCCCTCGTCAGTGCAAAGTATGAGATCTGATCTTGCTGTAGGAGAAGATATAGTGGTGTCTAAGGGGAAAACGTTTCTCCTTGCGGAGACCTGACAAACCAATCTGGCTGCCAGTGAGGGGTCTTATAGCTGCAATGCTCCTCTGGGAAATATGCAAATTGTCTCTTCAGGGAGGAGGAAACAAACCCTAGCGCCACCTACTGGAAGTAGCAATCCTAAAAGTCATAAGTGGCCCTTTAATGAGCCCTTTCATATGACTTAGGATTTATGCCAAATCAGAACCTCAATTTGTAGACATGGTGTTTCAGGGTGATTGCCCCTCGTCAGTGCAAAGTATGAGATCTGATCTTGCTGTAGGAGAAGATATAGTGGTGTCTAAGGGGAAAACGTTTCTCCTTGCGGAGACCTGACAAACCAATCTGGCTGCCAGTGAGGGGTCTTATAGCTGCAATGCTCCTCTGGGAAATATGCAAATTGTCTCTTCAGGGAGGAGGAAACAAACCCTAGTGCCACCTATTGGAAGTAGCAATCCTAAAAGTCAAAAGTGGCTCTTTAAAGAGCCTTTTCATATGACTTAGGATTTATGCCAGATCAGAACCTCAATTTGCAGACACAGTGTTTCAGGGTGATTGCCCCTTGTCAGTGCAAAGTATGAGATCTGATCTGGCTGTATGTGAAGCTATAGTGGGGTCTAAGGGGAAAACGTTTCTCCTTGCGGAGACCTGACACACCAATCTGGCTGTCAGTGGTGAGACTTATAGCTGCAATGCTCCTCTGGGAAATATGCAAATTGTCTCTTCAGGGAGGAGGAAACAAACCCTAGTGCCACCTATTGGCAGTAGCAATCCTAAAAGTCAAAAGTGGCCCTTTAACAAGACTTTTCATATGACTTAGGATTTATGCCAGATCAGAATCTCAATTTGCAGACACAGTGTTTCAGAGTGATTGCCCCTCGTCAGTGCAAAGGATGAGATCTGACCTGGCTGTATGAGAAGCTATAATGGGGTCTAAGGGGAAAACGTTTCTCCTTGCGGAGACCTGACAAACCAATCTGGCTGTCAGTGGTGAGTCTTATAGCTGCAATGCTCCTCTCGAAAATATTCAAATTATCCCTTCAGGGAGGAAGGAGATGAACTCTAGTGCCACCTATTGGAAGTAGCAATAGCTTCTCATACAGCCAGATCAGATCTCATACTTTGCACTGACGAGGGGCAATCACATCAAAACACCGTGTCTGCAAATTGAGGTTTCATATAAGTCATATGAAAAGGCTCATTAAATGGTCACTTTTGACTTTTAGAATTGCTACTTCTAGTAGGCGGTACTAGAGTTCCTCGACTTCCTTCCTGAAGAGACAATTTCAATATTTCCCAGGAGCATTGCAGCTATAAGACTCCTCACTGGCAGCCAGATTGGTGTGTCAGTCTCCGCAAGGAGAAAAGTTTTCCCCATTAGACCCCACTATAGCTTTTCATACAGCCAGATCAGATCTCGTACTTTGCACTGACGAGGGGCAATGACCCCGAAACACCGTGTCTGCAAATTGAGGTTTCATATAAGTCATATTAAAAGGCTCGTTAAAGGGTCACTTTTGATTTTTAGGATTGCTACTTCCAATAGGTGGTACTAGAGTTTGTCTCCTTCCTCCCTGAAGAGACAATTTGAATATTTCCCAGGAGCATTGCAGCTAAAAGACTCCTCACTGGCAGCCAGATTGGTGTGTCAGTCTCTGCAAGGAGAAAGGTTTTACCCTTAGACCCCACTATAGCTTCTCATACAGCCAGATTAGATCTCGTACTTTGCACTGATGAGGGGCAATGACCCCGAAACACCGTGTCTGCAAATTGAGGTTTCATATAAGTCATATTAAAAGGCTCGTTAAAGGGTCACTTTTGATTTTTAGGATTGCTACTTCCAATAGGTGGTACTAGAGTTTGTCTCCTTCCTCCCTGAAGAGACAATTTGAATATTTCCCAGGAGCATTGCAGCTATAAGACTCCTCACTGGCAGCCAGATTGGTGTGTCAGTCTCTGCAAGGAGAAAGAGGAGAAAGGTTTTACCCTTAGACCCCACTATAGCTTCTCATACAGCCAGATTAGATCTCGTACTTTGCACTGACGAGGGGCCGTGACCCAGAAACACTGTCTGAGAATTGAGGTTTCATAGAAGTCATATGAAAAGGCTTGTCACTTTTGACTTTTAGGATTGCTACTTCTAATAGGTGGCACAAGATGCTGGAATACCCCCCTGTGAGGCAAATCCCGGGATATGAAGATGAATTATGACTCCAGTCATAATCCCTCATCACTCCCTGGCAGTGCCCCCTCCCTTCTTGTTCTCAGTGTTCCACTTACACCTCCATGGCCATGTCCTGTGATATGGAGATGAGGTGGTGTGGGAACAATGGACACAGGATGACTCCCTGCCGTCGCCCTGTAACAAGAGTTGTATCTCGTTAGCAAGGCTATGGAAATAGCCAGACAGAACGACTCCAGTAAAAAATGGTTCATATCTCGCAAGCCATATTTCCGATAAATATGGCAACCATAAAAATGGTGTCTCTGCATGCGGACGATGCCGGCACACCCTTTTTATGGGAGCAGGACATTGGGAAATGCCCCAGGCGTGATATCAGCCAATGGGGAACTGGCAGACAGGTCATGAGTCCCCTCGTTCTGTAGCTAAATTCATAACTGTCACAATGAGAGCATTGGCGTCCGCCTACGACGCTCCCAGGCAAAGTTATGGCCCATATTCCATGTTGGGATATTGTCCATAACTCAAGCCAGGGGTGGAGCAGTGCTCCCTGTGAGGTCACGAAGGTAGGAGGGGACCTGGATTTGGCCAGGTTGATAACCCTACTTCGGCCATTTTCCAGGGTTCTTTCGCTGGGGGCACGTGTAGGAAACATCTGTGGGAAGGATCCTAGAAACCTGGTCTACAGCGCCCCCCTGTGGCCAGACGCAACAAGGTAACTGCTGGAACTGTGTATGCCTGTTTGTAACCCATGCTTTGATTGTAACTGTACTCTGACATATGTATATTCTGTAGATTCCCTATTGTATATATTGTAGTTTCTAGTGTGCTTTAGGCTGATTAAATTATATAATTAATCTTGGGCTGTTCTGTTATCTCGATCTTGAATCCCACGTCTGTGTGTTCGGCTAATAGTTACCGTAAATCGGTTGGTGGCAGCGAATTGTGCCAAGGATTATTGTGGGGAGGCCAGTGAGATTCGGGGAGATTTTATATATTCCGCCCGCGGAGGTCGGGGGAATATATACCTTACTCTCACCGGGGACCCTTCAATAATCGGCATAAGTAGTATAGCGGCCTCCTTGCTTATTGTCGGGCAATTCCATAATTGGCCTGACTATAAGAGGGGCGCTAGAGAGCGCGTCACGTGCTCTGTCTGTCGGTCGGGAGGTATAAAGGAGGGGTGACCCCCACTTGTTACCCCCCGATTGTGACGTACTGGTAGCCAGCGCGGGGGATTTCTGAGTGACCCCCCCGGTGGTTTGTGACATATTGGTGGCATAGCGGTGGGATCGAGATAATAGTGTGTGTGAGTGTGAGACCCATACTCCCAGACACTAAAGACTGCCTGCAGCAGCTGTGGCTGCTGGGGTCTTCAGACTAGCTCAACACTAGAGTGTCAGAGTGCAGATACTGTAAGGTGTGTGGAGGCATCAGGTGTCAGTTCTGTGTCAGTGACCAAAAGTCTGCAAGAATGGCTGATGGCACCAGGAGCAGAGCTATGCAACTGGCCAATGCTAAGGCGGGAGCCGAAGAGAGGGAGGACGGTGCTGTGGACAGCAATGAGGAGGTTGCCCACGAGTCCTCCAGGAGCTCGACGCCAGAAAACCGTTCTGCCGAGGACATTGCACAACCTGGCACTGCTGGACAAGATGAGGAGGAGCTCACCCAAGGTTCCTCAACGAGCCAGATGCCAGCCCTCCGCTCTGCAATGGACAGTGAAGCACCAGGCTCCGCAGCGGGCCGCAGATCACCACGTGCCATTCCACCGAGCCTGGGAGGCTCGGATAGCCTTCTTCAAATGGCTATGGCCCTTCTCCAGGCTGGAGACCAGAAGGGCTACAAGGAACTCCTGGCAGAGCGCAGGGCAGAGCGGCAGGCAGCGCGTGACGCTGAGGCTGCGGAGCGGCACGCAGAGCGTGAGGCTGCGGAGCGAGAGCGGCAGGCAGCGCGTGAAGAGCGAGAGCGAGAGCGACAGGCAGACCGTGACTACCAGCTGCAGCTAGCTCAGCTCCGGCCCTCATCAGCCACACGTGACCTTCGAGACACCAAACTTCCAAAGGTCCGTGTTGAGGACTTCCCAGTGCTGGAGAAGGATGGAGACTTGGACTCTTTCTTGACTGCTTTTGAACGGACTTGCTTGCAGCACCATCTGGACAAGGACCAGTGGGCCAAATACCTGACCCCCCGTTTAAGGGGTAAGGCCCTGGATATCCTTGGTGACTTGCCTGCTGAGGCAGATCAGGGCTACGACACCATCAAGCGGGCCCTGATCCAACAGTACAACCTCACTCCAGAGTCCTACCGCAAGAAGTTCCGGAGCCTACAGAAGGGACCAAAGGACTCCTGGGCTGACCACCGGCGGGCACTTGCCCGAGCTGCCGACCACTGGACCCAAGGCCTGCAGCTTTCCACCGGACCAGAGATCCTGGACTTGTTCATCACGGAGCAACTCTTGTGGAACTGCCCTGAGGATCTCCGCCAGTTCATCCGAGACCAGAAGCCAAAGGGGTCCACGGCTACAGCTGCCCTTGCCGATGACTACACCAACAACCGGGCCCCTGAGGCCAGGAGAGCGGCCACCAGCAGCACCTGGAGAGGGGGTAAGATGAATTCTGCGACTGCCCCACCTGCCCCTAGACTGCAGGGGGTGTCCCCCTCAACTCCCCTCTCCAGGCCCGTGGCGGAACCAAGACGGTGCCACCAGTGCAACCTACCTGGACACTTCAAGGCCATGTGCCCTCAGCGTCCCAAGGCCCCGGCTCCGTCCCCGTCCCAAGGGCCGCCCAAGGTGTATTGTGTGGGTGGGGGTGGTGGTAGGTCCCTGGACAGCTTCCAACCTGTCACCGTCGGCCGGTCTGTGACCATAGGACTGCGAGACAGCGCCTCGGAGGTGACTCTGGTGCGGCCTGAGATGGTGTCCCCCCAAGACTTGATCCCTGGAAAAACCCTCGCTGTCTCCGGGATTGGAGGCACTGACCCGGCGCTGCCTGTTGCTGACATTTATGTGGACTGGGGCGCAGGGCGAGGGGTGAGGGAGGTGGGGGTAACTGATCGGATCCCTGCAAACGTGCTACTTGGGACAGATTTGGGGCAGATAACCTCCCAGTTTGGGCCCCCCCCAAGGGCTGAACCTTCAGCCCGTACTGACATGACTCCTAACAATGTTAATGTGTTATCTATGAATGATGTAAGGGAGGAGGGAGTGAACTCTGATATTTCTGCTTGCATAGACACCATAGACACACACGCAGCTGCAGCTGTGACAGGAGGGGAGGGGGTCAGAGAAAGGTGTGACAATGCCTCTACAAGTAACCAGCCTGTGAGCTGGGATCTGCTGCCCTCTGCAGGGATAAGCAGAGAGCAGGGTGCTGCAGGGGGAGGACCAGTGTGTGGGGTGGGGGCTACCACAGCAAATGTGGGGTCCCCAGAGATTTCACAGCGGGGTTCTGTTGCTGCAGGAGGGGAACAGGCAGGTGAGATTGGGGCCGGTCCAGGAGCGGAAGTGCTCCCAGGTAAGATCTCGGTGCATGGTTCCCCCACAACCGGGGTGTCAGGAAGCCAGGTAGGTCTGCCTGAACCGGCGACTTGGTCAGGAACGGAGGAGGAGCAGGCACGACCCACGGTCGCAGCGGCTGTGGCCGCTGTCACCCGCAGTGGGAGTGCTGGAAGCCAAGGGGCCTCCCGGAGGTCCGATAGCTCTTCCCCTTCTGACCAAGTGGCAGCCGAGTCAGGTGGAGGCCAGGACACAGGTCCCGGGGTACTGACTGAAGATGTGACAGTCTCGTCGATTCTGGCCACATCTAGTCAGGGGTTTCAGGCAGCGTTAGAAGCTGACGACAGCCTGAAAGCTCTTAAGGAGCAGGCGGCACAGCCTCCCTCGGACTCGGACCCGGAGCGAGTGGTCTGGGACCAAGGACGGCTGTACCGGGCCACGGTCCAGCAGGGTTCACCGGAGGTGTGGCCCAGGGACCGACAGTTGGTGGTACCCTATCCGTTCCGGACGGAGTTGTTGCGGATCGCACATGAGATTCCGATGGCCGGACACCTAGGGATCGCTAAGACCAAGGCCAGGTTAAACCAGCATTTCTACTGGCCAAAAATGGGGGCCGATGTGGCTGCCTACTGCCGTTCGTGTGAAACCTGTCAGAGAGTGGGGAAGGCGGGGCCACGCCCCAAAGCCCCACTGGTATCTCTGCCAATCATCGATGAGCCTTTCAGGAGGGTGGCTGTGGATCTGGTCGGCCCGCTGGCCATCCCCAGCAGCTCCGGGAAACGCTTCATACTGACGGTAGTGGACTATGCCACCCGGTACCCAGAAGCAGTGGCCTTGTCGTCCATTCGGGCTGACAAGGTGGCCACCGCATTGCTGGAGATTTTCTCCCGAGTGGGTTTTCCCCAGGAAATGCTCACTGACCGGGGGACCCAATTCATGTCCCAGCTGATGGAGGCCCTCTGTAAGCAAGTCCAGGTGCGACATCTGGTGGCCAGCCCGTACCATCCACAGACTAATGGCCTGTGCGAGCGGTTCAATGGCACCTTAAAGCAGATGCTTAAGATGTTGGTCGACTCCCATGGGCGTGACTGGGAGCGGTATCTCCCACACCTGTTATTTGCTTACCGGGAGGTTCCACAGGCCTCAACAGGATTCTCACCGTTTGAGCTCCTGTACGGGCGACGTGTGCGGGGCCCCCTGGCTCTGGTGAAAGAGGCTTGGGAAGGGGATTTGGCCACCCCTGGAGTGTCGGTTATCGAGTATGTCATGCGCTTCCGGGACAAAATGCAGGCCTTGACGCAACTGGTACACGACAATATGGCTCAAGCCCAGGCCGATCAGAAGCGTTGGTACGACCAGAACGCTTGTGAGAGGACCTACCAAGTGGGTCAAAAGGTGTGGGTACTGGTCCCCGTACCACAGGACAAGCTTCAGGCAGCCTGGGAAGGCCCATACCTCGTGTACCAGCAGCTCAACCCTGTAACGTACCTGGTCACCCTGGACCCTGCCCGTGGAAGGCGGAAGCCCTTCCATGTGAACATGATGAAGGCACATCATGAGCGGGAGGCATGTGCGCTCCCCGTGTGCAACCTGCCCGAGGAGGGAGAAGCGGAAACCCTCTTGGATATGCTAGCCCAGGTTAGGGCAGGCGGATCCATTGAGGATGTGGAGGTTGGCCACCAGCTCTTGGAAGACCAACGGTCCCAGCTGTGGGCCACCCTCCTCCCCTTCCGGGGGTTGTTTACCAACCAGCCCGGAAGGACTGACTTGGCTGTCCATCACGTGGACACTGGGGATCATCCCCCGATCCGGCGTTCAGCATATCGGGTCTCCCTGGAGGTGCAGCAACACATGCGCCAGGAGATTGACGAGATGCTGAAGCTGGGGGTGATCCAGGCATCCAACAGCGCTTGGGCCTCGCCTGTAGTCCTCGTCCCTAAGAAGGACCGAACCACTCGGTTCTGCGTGGACTACAGGGGGCTCAATGCTGTCACGGTCGCCGATGCGTACCCAATGCCACGCATCGATGACCTGCTCGATCAGTTGGCCGGGGCTCAGTACCTGACCATCATGGATCTGAGCCGGGGATATTGGCAGATCCCCCTGACTCGCAAGGCCAGGGAACGCTCTGCCTTTATTACCCCATTTGGACTGTACGAGTCCACGGTGATGCCATTCGGGATGAGGAATGCCCCTGCCACTTTCCAGCGGATGGTCAACACCCTGCTCAAGGGACTTGAAGGGTACGCGGCCGCGTACCTGGATGACATTGCCGTCTTCAGTCCCACCTGGGAGGACCACCTAGAGCATCTAGCACAGGTGCTCAGGCGGATCCACCGGGCAGGTTTGACCATCAAGCCGGGAAAGTGTCAGCTGGCCATGAGCGAGGTCCAGTACCTCGGTCACCGGGTAGGTGGGAGAACACTGAAGCCCGAGCCTGAGAAAGTGGAAGCCATCGCATCCTGGCCCACCCCCAGGACCAAGAAGCAGGTGATGTCCTTCTTGGGGACCGCTGGGTACTATAGGAGGTTTGTTCCATGCTATAGTAGCCTGGCAAAGCCCTTGACGGACCTCACCAAGAAGAAGCTGCCCTCTGCAGTCGATTGGACAATGGACTGCGAGACAGCCTTCCGGGCCCTAAAGGACGCCCTGTCCAGCCCGCCCGTGCTACAGGCAGCCGACTTCACGCGGCCGTTTGTAGTACAGACCGACGCCAGTGACTTCGGCCTCGGTGCGGTGCTCAGCCAGGTGGACTCTGCGAGCCAAGAGCACCCAGTCTTGTACCTGAGCAGGAAGCTGTTACCAAGGGAAGTTGCCTATTCCACGATGGAGAAGGAGTGCCTGGCCATAGTGTGGGCCCTGCAGCGTCTGCAACCCTATCTATACGGGCGCCACTTCATCGTGGAGACGGACCACAATCCCCTCAGCTGGTTGCACACCGTCTCTGGGACGAATGGGCGATTGTTGCGATGGAGCCTTGCGCTCCAGCAATACAACTTCACCATTCGCCACAAAAGGGGCCGTGACCACGGTAACGCAGACGGGCTGTCCCGACAAGGAGAGGTCGCGGACGGGCGCACGGGGGAACACCGGAGTGTGCTGCCCCCTAGCGCCCTCAAAAGGGGGGAGGTGTGAGGCAAATCCCGGGATATGAAGATGAATTATGACTCCAGTCATAATCCCTCATCACTCCCTGGCAGTGCCCCCTCCCTTCTTGTTCTCAGTGTTCCACTTACACCTCCATGGCCATGTCCTGTGATATGGAGATGAGGTGGTGTGGGAACAATGGACACAGGATGACTCCCTGCCGTCACCCTGTAACAAGAGTTGTATCTCGTTAGCAAGGCTATGGAAATAGCCAGACAGAACGACTCCAGTAAAAAATGGTTCATATCTCGCAAGCCATATTTCCGATAAATATGGCAACCATAAAAATGGTGTCTCTGCATGCGGACGATGCCGGCACACCCTTTTTATGGGAGCAGGACATTGGGAAATGCCCCAGGCGTGATATCAGCCAATGGGGAACTGGCAGACAGGTCATGAGTCCCCTCGTTCTGTAGCTAAATTCATAACTGTCACAATGAGAGCATTGGCGTCCGCCTACGACGCTCCCAGGCAAAGTTATGGCCCATATTCCATGTTGGGATATTGTCCATAACTCAAGCCAGGGGTGGAGCAGTGCTCCCTGTGAGGTCACGAAGGTAGGAGGGGACCTGGATTTGGCCAGGTTGATAACCCTACTTCGGCCATTTTCCAGGGTTCTTTCGCTGGGGGCACGTGTAGGAAACATCTGTGGGAAGGATCCTAGAAACCTGGTCTACAGCGCCCCCCTGTGGCCAGACGCAACAAGGTAACTGCTGGAACTGTGTATGCCTGTTTGTAACCCATGCTTTGATTGTAACTGTACTCTGACATATGTATATTCTGTAGATTCCCTATTGTATATATTGTAGTTTCTAGTGTGCTTTAGGCTGATTAAATTATATAATTAATCTTGGGCTGTTCTGTTATCTCGATCTTGAATCCCACGTCTGTGTGTTCGGCTAATAGTTACCGTAAATCGGTTGGTGGCAGCGAATTGTGCCAAGGATTATTGTGGGGAGGCCAGTGAGATTCGGGGAGATTTTATATATTCCGCCCGCGGAGGTCGGGGGAATATATACCTTACTCTCACCGGGGACCCTTCAATAATCGGCATAAGTAGTATAGCGGCCTCCTTGCTTATTGTCGGGCAATTCCATAATTGGCCTGACTATAAGAGGGGCGCTAGAGAGCGCGTCACGTGCTCTGTCTGTCGGTCGGGAGGTATAAAGGAGGGGTGACCCCCACTTGTTACCCCCCGATTGTGACGTACTGGTAGCCAGCGCGGGGGATTTCTGAGTGACCCCCCCGGTGGTTTGTGACACCCCCTAAGCCACAATTCTATAAAGCAGCGATAAAAACGTATAAAGGGGATTACAGGTCTGTAAATGAGAACAGATGCGCCTCGGAAAGAGACGCTGCAGCTGTGTTTGGATTCCCGCCTGTACAACAAAGCCTCTGCGCCTCTTCTTTCAATGCCGCTTACTCTATAATGTAGGCAGGTAAGCTGGAAACCACTGGTCGCCTTTTGGCTTTTTGTCTGCTCGCTGGAAGCATAAAGCAATATTTGTTTTCTATCTTATCGGTGCCACTTGTGCGGGGGACTTTAATAGCACATGAAAGCCGTGATACAAGTGTATCCCTCTGAATGGAGACCCTCTGATCTTCCGAGCCTTCGCGAGCTGCGGAGCGATGCACCGGGGGAACAGATGCACACACGCGCACGCCAAGCACCAAAATCCATTTCTTTGAATTTAATTTGGTCATTACGTAACATTAGCGCGGCAGGAGCACAGGCCGTAATGTAATAAGTGGATTACGGTCTCTCGTTAACAATCTGATGCAGTCAGCTCTGTCTGCCTCTTCCAGTCTGTTATCACACGGTCCGGCGTGCACGTGCGTGGGTGGAAATGCCAGGTCTGTCTGAGCTCAGGGGAACAATGGGATTTGGGTTGTACGGTAAGAACAAGATGATGTGTCGATAATTAGGAAGAGCAGGAATGAGACGTCCAACCTGGGGGAGCGCGAGAATCGGGAGAGCTCGAGAATCGGGGGAGCTCGAGAATCGGGGGAGCTCGAGAATCGGGGGAGCGCGGGAATCGGGGGAGCTCGAGAATCGGGGGAGCGCGAGAATCGGGGGAGCGCGGGAATCGGGGGAGCTCGAGAATCGGGGGAGCTCGAGAATCGGGGGAGCGCGGGAATCGGGGGAGCTCGAGAATCGGGGGAGCGCGAGAATCGGGGGAGCGCGGGAATCGGGAGGGAGACAAAGTCGCGGGCTTGTAATATTCTACCTGGGTAGTTTCTATATATTTCAGCAATTTATAGCACGCATATATAAATAAAGGCATCTGACAACCCTCTGGTGCTCCAAAACCGTGTCTAGACAGTGGTGGGAACAGTTGTAAAGAAATCTTGTAAAATTTGGGATGAAGATCGTTTTGGGAGGAAAATGTAAGAGGGTGTCCTCCATTTCTGCTTCCGAGGACAGAAGGATCTGGTATTTTTTCCTCCTTTCTGTGACCCTCGGCGTCACTTTCATACCTTCTACTTTCACTAGTGGGGGAGTCCTGCTTGTAACGCTCATATCTGCACCCCCACACTGTCCTATCCCCTTCTCTCCGGGGGGATGTCAGTTCTTTCACCTGCCCGGCCGTCTTGTGGTGGCTGCCCCGTCCTCGGTTCATGTTGCTCTCTACCAAGGCCTGCATACACCACACTGGCCTCCTAGGAATGCCGATAGGGTGCACACGCGTCCGCGCCCCTTTTATTTATGAGCCAGTGCACCCTTACCTGGAAGTGTCTCTCATGTCAGCTGAGAGGTTTTGGGCATTTAAGGCACCTTCCACTTTAGGTAGGTGCCTGGGCAACGAGTTGCTACGCTGCTAGTTCTCAGGTCCCATTGTGTTGCTGCTGTTATTGTGCTGTGTTCTGCTGCTGCTGTTGTGTTTCAGTGCTCTACCAGTCTGCTGCAACCATCCACGCCTGCCAGCTACTACAATACCTGCTGCTGCAAGTATCCACGCCTGCCGCCTACCACAATATCCGATGCTGCAAGCATCCTCATAGGCCACTGCTAACGCATCCATACATCTGTCCATCCATCCCGGCTGAATCCATGACATCGACTGCTGCTGCTGTTGCTATTATCAGAGACTGCATAGTATCTGTGGCACCAGCTGCTGAGGTGCCACAGATCCCCTGGGGCTGCCCACTGCCGGCTGTTTACCAGCGTGTGAAGGCTCGGCAGGCGGTCTAGTTTGCTCCTCCAGGTAAGTAAAAGGTACTTTTGGACCAGTGGACCCACTAATACCGTTCTCACCCCACGAGCACAACACTGCTCATCCACATAGCAAATCAGATAAGAGCAACCTCACCTGGGAAGACGAAAAGCTGCAGTGGTGAGAAAGGATGCCCAGACGTCAGCTGAAGAACCCGAGTCACAAGGAGGCAATGAGCTTGATGGTTACACGTCTTAACATGATGCAACACGTAGACTTCAACTGAAGTAGATAGTCGGCACCGTAACACTTGGTTTTAACAGTCATTTGGTATAACTTGCCCCAGTCTGCTGGGACGTTTCTCAGTAGCACCTCCATCACGCTGCAGCAGTCTGTGTCGCCCCCGCAGCAGAGCGCACACTCTCACAGCTATTGTTACTCATCTGTCCCTCGTGCAGCATGGAGCACGTCCAGACGTTCCCATCTCTTGGACAGCATTTTGGGCAATCTTGCATGAAGTTATCCAAATGGGTAATTTTAACCCACCTCAGGCTGCAGTGCCGCCTGAGTATTCATGTAGTTGGGTTTCAAGCCACTACACTGTACCACCACGGCAAATACAATTATGGTGCACTGTAGATATAACTCTTCTGTACATCTTTGCTGTTCCAAGGTTCATGCACTGCTACATCAAGCTCCACTCCACAGCTCTGCTATTCCAAGGTTCCAGCACTGCTACACCAAGCTCCACTCTACAGCTCTGCTATTCCAAGGTTCCAGCACTGCTACACCAAGCTCCACTCTACAGCTCTGCTATTCCAAGGTTCCAGCACTGCTACACCAAGCTCCACTCCACAGCTCTGCTATTCCAAGGTTCCAGCACTGCTACACCAAGCTCCACTCTACAGCTCTAATATTCCAAGGTTCCAGCACTGCTACACCAAGCTCCACTCTACAGCTCTGCTATTCCAAGGTTCCAGGACTGCTTCACCAAGCTCCACTCTACAGCTCTGCTATTCCAAGGTTCCAGCACTGCTACATCAAGCTCCACTCTACAGCTCTGCTGTTCCAAGGTTCCAGCACTGCTACATCAAGCTCCACTCCACAGCTCTACTGTTCCAAGGTTCCTAGACTGCTACATCAAGCTCCACTCTACAGCTCTGCTGTTCCAAGGTTCCAGCACTGCTACATCAAGCTCCACTCCACAGCTCTGCTATTCCAAGGTTCCAGCACTGCTACATCAAGCTCCACTCCACAGCTCTGCTGTTCCAAGGTTCATGCACTGCTACATCAAGCTCCACTCTACAGCTCTGCTGTTCCTAGGCTCCAGCACTGCTACATCAAGCTCCACTCTACAGCTCTGCTGTTCCTAGGCTCCAGCACTGCTACATCAAGCTCCACTCCACAGCTCTGCTATTCCAAGGTTCCTGCACTGCTACATCAAGCTCCACTCCACAGCTCTGCTATTCCAAGGTTCCAGCACTGCTACATCAAGCTCCACTCCACAGCTCTGCTGTTCCAAGGTTCATGCACTGCTACATCAAGCTCCACTCTACAGCTCTGCTGTTCCTAGGCTCCAGCACTGCTACATCAAGCTCCACTCTACAGCTCTGCTGTTCCTAGGCTCCAGCACTGCTACATCAAGCTCCACTCCACAGCTATGCTATTCCAAGGTTCCTGCACTGCTACATCAAGCTCCACTCCACAGCTCTGCTATTCCAAGGTTCATGCACTGCTACATCAAGCTCCACTCCACAGCTCTGCTATTCCAAGGTTCCTGCACTGCTACATCAAGCTCCACTCCACAGCTCTGCTATTCCAAGGTTCCAGCACTGCTACATCAAGCTCCACTCCACAGCTCTGCTATTCCAAGGTTCCTGCACTGCTACATCAAGCTCCACTCTACAGCTCTGCTATTCCAAGGTTCCAGCACTGCTACATCAAGCTCCACTCCACAGCTCTGCTATTCCAAGGTTCCAGCACTGCTACATCAAGCTCCACTCCACAGCTCTGCTATTCCAAGGTTCCTGCACTGCTACATCAAGCTCCACTCCACAGCTCTGCTATTCCAAGGTTCCAGCACTGCTACATCAAGCTCCACTCCACAGCTCTGCTATTCCAAGGTTCCAGCACTGATACATCAAGCTCCACTCCACAGCTCTGCTATTCCAAGGTTCCTGCACTGCTACATCAAGCTCCACTCTACAGCTCTGCTATTCCAAGGTTGCAGCACTGCTACATCAAGCTCCACTCCACAGCTCTGCTATTCCAAGGTTCCAGCACTGCTACATCAAGCTCCACTCTACAGCTCCGCTGTTCCTAGGTTCCTGCACTGCTACATCAAGCTCCACTCTACAGCTCTGCTGTTCCTAGGTTCCTGCACTGCTACATCAAGCTCCACTCCACAGCTCTGCTGTTCCTAGGTTCCGGCACTGCTACATCAAGCTCCACTCAACAGCTCTGCTGTTCCTAGGTTCCGGCACTGCTACATCAAGCTCCACTCCACAGCTCTGCTGTTCCTAGGTTCCGGCACTGCTACATCAAGCTCCACTCCACAGCTCTGCTGTTCCTAGGTTCCTGCACTGCTACATCAAGCTCCACTCTACAGCTCTATTGTTCCAAGGTTCCAGCACTGCTACATCAAGCTCCACTCTACAGCTGTATTGTTCCAAGGTTCCAGCACTGCTACATCAATCTCCACTCTACAGCTCTGCTGTTCCATGGCTCCTGCACTGCTACATCAATCTCCACTCTACAGCTCTGCTGTTCCATGGCTCCTGCACTGCTACATCAATCTCCACTCCACAGCTCCACTGTTCCATGGCTCCAGCACTGCTACATCAAGCTCCACTCTACAGCTCTATTGTTCCAAGGTTCCAGCACTGCTACATCAAGCTCCACTCTACAGCTCTATTGTTCCAAGGTTCCAGCACTGCTACATCAAGCTCCACTCTACAGCTCTATTGTTCCAAGGTTCCAGCACTGCTACATCAATTTCCATTCTACAGCTCTGCTGTTCCTTGGCTCCTGCACTGCTACATCAATCTCCACTCTACAGCTCTGCTGTTCCATGGCTCCTGCACTGCTACATCCATCTCCACTCTACAGCTCTGCTGTTCCTTGGCTCCTGCACTGCTACATCAAGCTCCACTCTACAGCTCTGCTGTTCCATGGCTCCTCCACGTCTACATCAAGCTCCGCTCTTCCATGGCTCCTGCATGTCTGCATATTTCACTGTGCCAGCTCTGCTACATTAAATCTTTGTCAGATAACAGAGAGTAATAGATTGAGGGTTTCCAAGCCGCGCCAATGACGATCAAGTTAAGCCATTAGATTAATGTTCCTTTATTCCAATTACAGGTCTACGCGTTTCGGAAGGCACCCCTTCCTTCTTCAGGACCAGATAGCAAGAAAAACATCAAATCTGCTGTCCAGAAAGTCCTTACAGCACTATATACCCCACTGATGACGTCATGATCCACCCACTTTCAGAAAAAATCGGTGGGAATCAACGCATTTAAAAATACAATGACGTGGCAACTTCACTATACACAATTTCATAAATAAATCACTTAAAACCATTTCTTCCCTTCTTAGGAACAATGGAAGCCCAAATAAACATAAAAGATAATAAAAACTTGTAATAATATGAAAAAAAGCAATGTGCGTATGAAGATTCTTTTTTTATGTCTCTGTCATATAAATGTATGTAAAAAAACTATATGTATAGAGTGAATATCTGTGAAATCACCCAACAAAGCCTAGAACACCATATTATTATGTGCTACCTAGGGCAGGGTTGTGGAAGTGTACTCCCTTGCTATAGTCGGAGCCACAGGGGAGCTATTATAGATAGTGAAAAAAGGAATCGGCTAAAAAATTATGACCAATAGTGAAACCATATACAAGAAGCCCTGGAAAGAAAAATTCAAGGAAAACATTTGGGGGGGAAAAAATACAAAAGCCCTCTTTAATGAGGAAAAACCATAAGCCCGACAAAATAAACTCAAGCCAAATACACGAGAATTAAAGGACTCATCTATGAACCCTGCTGATGAGAAAACAGACTCTGAGCCAAATAGCTCGGTTTAATGCATAAGTGTAGTGACAGAAGTGCAAGAAAAATATAAGTGTGCAATTGGGTGCAAAGAAAACAGAAAGGCATCTCCCTACCATGAGGGTTTAACTTAGGTCAAGAGCGTGGGAAAAAACACTACCGCGCACGCTCCAAACTTAGATATGTAGCGAGTGTAACAAGAAACAATTTGAAGGGGTGAGAAAAGTTCAGAGGCGTGGGAAAAAAAACCAGTGCGCATGTCCATAATCTGTGTATTATAGAAAAGACATATAAAATGGTGTTATATTATATGTAAAACTTAATAACTTATATGTAAAAGTGTAGGGCATAGAATAGGGATTATCTTATAAAATTAAAATTCACATATGGATATATGAACAATTTTATACTAAAATGTGTAACAAAATGTATAAAAAATGTATAAAAAAATATATATATATATAGGGGCATAAAATAGGGGTTATTTTGTTAAAATAGAAATTTGCGTATTTCAAACCTGATCAATTAATATATATAAACACATATTATAACATAAAATCTTATAAAACACCTAAAATGTAAAAAGGTCAATATAAAACAATACTGGAGGGTAATAATTAAAAATATAAAAATTATAATAATAATTAATTATCAGCCAGTTTCTCTCAATTCTTGGCATATGATTACAACGATAAGTACAAGGACCCAATAAATCCTATAGCCGTTAAAAAGGTGGATACACTATTGATGTTCTGAATACAATTAGAAAAACAAGTCTGTAACCTCATTCAGTCCCAAGGGTTTTAATGTATTTAATTTGTAAATCCAATATGTCTCTTTCCTTTTTAAAGCATCCATACGGTTATGGGCACCAGAGGGTATCTGTTCGATCGGAGTGATCCTAAGTTTGGAAACCCCTCTATGATCTACCATAATATGTCTAGATAGACCATGCATCATAAAGCCTATTTTGATGTTATGTCTGTGCGAGTTGACCCTATTATGTAGAGCCTGAATAGTTCTCCCAATATACTGTTTTTGGCATTCGCACTCGATTAAATAGATGACATATTCGGATTGGCACGTAAGGTATGATCTGATGGGAAAAACCTCTCCCCCTGTAACGGAACTGAATTCGGTTCTTTTATGTTGTATCGACTTGCAGCATAAGCAATTTTTTGACAGACATTTAAAGGATCCCCTGGTTTTATTTACAGTACCCAAACTATTGGTCTCTCTGAGTCGGCTGGGGGCCAATTGATTTTTTAAGGTGGAAGCCCTCCGATAAGTTATACCGGGCACTTCAGGAATTACATCCTTCAGATAAGGATCCTTCAAAAGGATACCCCAGTGCTTTCTGACAATGTTTTTAATCAAAGTACTGTCATTGCTATATGTTATTAATAAATTGGACGCATATCTATATAAGTTATTATCGACCTTCTGGCCAGTAGGTTTTAATAGATCCACCTGTGCCAAATCTTTATTGATCTGATACGCACGCTTTTTTAATTAAAGGAGGAGGATAGTCTTTTTCCAAAAACTTATCCTTCAAAACGTCAGCCTGTATTTTGAAATCGATATCCAAAGTACAATTCCTTCTAATTCTATGGAACTGGTTCCTAGGAACGTTTTGTAGCCACTTTTTGTAGTGATTACTGGAAAAATGGATGTAGCTATTGCTGTCCACTTTTTTAAAAAAGGTTTTCGTGTAAATTCCACCCTCTTTATGTGTGATCGTGAGGTCTAGAAAGTCAATACTATCTTTTTGGACCGTGGGGGAGAAGGTAAGACCCCAGGAATTATTATCCAACTGACCCAAGAATTCCTCCACATTATCCTCTGTGTTGTTCCAAATTATAAAGAGGTCGTCAATATATCTTTTATACGTGATCACATGTTTGAATAATGTCGAATTCATTATATATTTTAATTCAAACATCCCCATAAAA
Organism: Anomaloglossus baeobatrachus; assembly: GCF_048569485.1. NCBI lineage: Eukaryota > Metazoa > Chordata > Amphibia > Anura > Aromobatidae > Anomaloglossus > Anomaloglossus baeobatrachus. The sequence goes on along the minus strand of NC_134362.1, from coordinate 13,140,063 downwards.
AGATTTGCAAACGTAGGTGCGACTTTTGAGCCCATCGCAGTCCCGCAGTGCTGATGGTACAATGTATTTTGGAATGTAAAATAGTTATTAGATAATATGAATTTCATTCCTTCCAGGATAAAATCTTTTTGTCTGTCAGGTAGCCGTTCATCCACCATTAAAAACTGTTTAAAACATTCCAAACCTAATTGATGGGAAATATTTGTGTACAGGGCAGATATATCTAGTGTCAGAAATAAATAAGTGTCCTCCCATTGTATGTTCTTGATCACATTAATAAGATCAGTGGAATCCCGGAGATGACTCTTCAAGTTAGTGACATGTATTCTCATAATAACATCTATATAAGCGGCTAGATTAGACGTCAGAGAATCGATCCCTGAAATAATGGGTCTCCCCGGCGGGTTTTCCAAATTTTTATGAATCTTTGGGAGATGATAATAAAAGGCCATTTTTGGATTTTTTATACTTAAAAATTTAGTCTCCTCTTTGTTTAAAACCCCTGCTGTCGATGCCCTGTTTATAAAGGTATGGTATTCAATTACCGCTCGGTTGTAGTCAGCTATGTCCGCCACCTCATAGTGAGTAGTATTGGATAGATTCCTCAATGCTTCTTGTAGATATGCATTTTTATTTTGCAGTACAATCCCCCCGCCCTTATCTGCACTTCTAATGACTAAATTCGGGTTATTTTTTAAAGTAAGGAGTGCTTTTCTCTCCTCCAAATTAAGATTGGTTTTGACCGAGGTTCTATATTCAGAAAGTTTCTTAAAATCCTTCAGTACAAGATCACTAAAGGTCTCCAAATGATGACCTTTACTATGCGTGGGGTAAAAATTCGATTTTTGTTTTAATTCTGTGTGAAAAAAATTGTCAGGATCCTCAGTGGAGGTCCTAGGGTGGGTTTTGTGCGTCTGAAAATGTCGAGTTAGGGTCAGCTTTCTTATGAATTTGTGAAAATCTAAGTATAATTCAAAATCATTTGCACTAGTGACATTAAATCTTTGTGGCAAACTCAGTTCTGCTACAACAGTTTCTTATCATTGAGATCACTCTGCTACATCGCTGGTCTGGCTCTGCTGCCATTGATCCAGTTCAGCTCCCCAAATGTATATGTTTCAACTCTGCCAAATCTGTTCCTGTTGTTCCAATTAGATTGTCTTTTGGTGTCTCTACTAGGTTCTTGATAGTTGGTAGCCAACTGTGGAGTGTCTCCCTGTGCCTGTCTGTTAGTCTGACCTCTTGTCACGCTTGCCGGGTGTAGCAAGCGTGGTGAGGTGCGTTCAGACCTACGTGCGTTTTATTCACAACAAAAAACACAAGAAAAGGGGGGCACCGGGGTCACAAAAACAACAGGAGGCCCTGGAACTAGTGAGCGGGGTAGGTGGGCACCTCCTAACCTCACCTGCAGCTGTCCCTCCTCTCCTCACCAGTCCCCATACAGTCTCCACAACTGTCGCTAAACAGGAACCTGGGACAATCAGAAGACCCTGTAGTAACCCTGACTAGTGAGGGGCAGGTGGGGCTCACTAGACCTCACCACTGCACTAACAACACACCAGGGAAATAAAGACAAACAGGGGGGAAATTAAGAACCAAAAGGATATAGCCTGAGCACAGGAACTAGACAAGCAGAACCTTCCTCAAAGGCGGCCAGGACACAAATGACTTTGTATCTTCAGCAGGGAATGCTGGGATACACCACTATTTAAAGCTGAAGGGTGTGACTACTTAGTAAGTGCGGCTGATCACTCAGCAAGAAACTGCTTGAAAAACTGCAATAGCAAAACTGGCACTCAACCACTTCAGTGCCAAGAGAAATGAAACCCATTTAAATGAAGAGAACCAGATGAGAGGCTCCAGACCAAAGGCCGTCACTGGTGTCAACATACAGGGAGATGATCATGACATCTTTACAGACTGGAAAGACCTGTAAGTGCTTTCTGAGACGCTAAGAAGGCCATGAGGCTGCCGGCCGCTCTGACCCCTGATCCAGACATCTCAAATGCAACCTAATAAACATTAAACTTTCAGTGCAAAATACGCATATCCTCAATCCACCACCCAGCAACACCCGAATGTGGCAACCCGGGGTCGTATCTTCCCTGCAATCTCCAACACCTGATCTCATCTACCATGTAGATATCTCGTGGTCCGGGCGTCGTCACACGCACAGCTGTCGCATCACAGAAATAATAACGCTGCATTAGTGATCATTGACATCAGCCCTTGTCCCCATTGGGGCTCACAATCTAATCTCCCGATTTCATGTAGAGATAAATGCCTTCTGTTCATCTTGATTTCCCATTTGACTCAAACTAATTGTTAATTTACAACTGCCCAATGTCTGAGAACCTTCTGGATCCATATCTAGCAGCGGACGTGGTGGGGCCACGCGGTAAAATGTCACACGGGGTAAGAAATATCTAGTGATGATCACCTGTATCTGTTGTCATACTACTAGGTAACAATGCTCTATGCTTAGCGATTATCTGTCACTTGCCATAAATATGTATTTTTGTGCTTTGTGTAAACGCCGCTGTTCCCCTGAATCCGACGTTGTTTTTCTTGTGTTCCTGCGCCGCTCCGTTCCTGAGATATGGCCCCCTCTTCCTGTATTTAAATTTAGTATTGATAGCCAAGTACAGTGTATACGGAAAGTATTCACACCCCTTTAAAATTTTCACTCTTTGGTTCATTGCAGCCATTTGGTAAATTCAAAAAAGTTCATTTTTTTTCTCATTAATGTACACTCTGCACCCATCCCCCATCTTGACAGAAAACCCCCCAGAAATATAGAAAGTTTTCCAAATTTATTAAACAAGAAAAACTAAAATATCACATGGTCATAAGTATTCAACCCCTTTGCTCAGACACTCATATGTAAGTCACATGCTGTCCATTTCCTTGTGCTCCTCCTTGAGATGGTTCTGCTCCTTCATTGGAGTCCAGCTGTGTGTAATTACACTGATAGGACGTGATTTGGAAAGGCGCACACCTGTCTATATAAGACCTCACAGATCACAGTGCATGTCACACCAAATGAGGATCATGAGGTCAAAGGAACTGCCCAAGGAGCTCAGAGATAGAATTGTGACAAGACACCGATCTGGCCAAGGTTACAAAAGAATTTCTGCAGTACTCAAGGTTCCTAAGAGCACAGTGGCCTCCATAATCCTCATATAGAAGAAGTTTGGGACCACCAGAACTCCTCCTAGACCCGGCCGTCCAGCCAAACTGAGAAATCGTGGGAGAAGAGCCTTGGTGAGAGAGGTAAAGAAGAACCCCAAGATCACTGTGGCTGAGCTCCAGAGATGCAGTAGGGAGATGGGAGAAAGTTCCACAAAGTCATCTATCCCTGCAGCCTCCACCAGTCGGGCCTTTATGGCAGAGTGGCCCGATGGATGCCTCACCTCAGTGCAAGACATATGAAAGCCGCATAGAGATTGCAAAAAAACACATGAAGGACTCCAAGACTATGAGAAAGAAGATTCTCTGCTCTGATGAGATGAAGACAGAACTTTCTGGTGATAATTCTAAGCAGTATGTGTGGAGAAAACCAGGCACTGCTCATCACCTGCCCAATACAATCCCCACAGTGAAGCATGGTGGTGGCAGCATCATGCTATGGCGCAGGGACAGGACGACTGGTTTAAGTTGAAGGAAAGATGAATGCGGCCAAGTACAGAGATATCCTGGAAGAAAACCTCTTCCAGATGCTCTGAACCTCAGACTTGGCCGAAGGTTCACCTTCCAACAAGACAATGACCCTAAGCACACAGCTAAAATAACAAAGGAGTGGCTTCAGAACAACTCTGTGACCATTCTTGACCGGCCCAGCCAGAGCCCTGACCTAAACCCAACTGAGCATCTCTGGAGAGACCTGAAAATGGCGTCCACCAACGTTCACCATCTAACCTGACGGAAGTGGAGAGGTTCTGCAAGGAAGAATGGCCAAGGACCCCCAAATCCAGGATCCCAAGAAGACTCATGGCTGTACTAGCTCAAAAGGGAGGGGGCTTCTACTCAATACTGAGCAAAGGGGCTGAATACTTATGACCATGTGATATATATATATATATACATTTCTAGGTTTAGGGATGGGGGCAAAGTGTACATTAATGAGAAAAAAATGTACCAAATGGCTGCGATGAAACAAAGAGTGAAAAATGTAAAAGGGTGTGAATACTTTCCGCACCCGCTGTAGGTGTGGTCATCAAGAAGACGCTCATTGTTGACCACGCCCACTTGTAACAAAACAAAAATGTATATACTGGGAAGAAAGGGCCATATCTCAGGAACGGAGAGGAGCAGAAACAAAAGTAAAGCATCGCCGGATTCAGGAGATCAGCGGCGTTTACACCGGGTATAAAAATGTCATATTTATGGTAAGTGACGGATCTTGTATAAATCCAAAAAATGTAATCTTTTAGTAAATTCATTTTTTTTTCATTACAAGATGTCGGATGCATTTTACAGTTGATGGAAAAGAGATTGGAAATGATAATTGTCCTATCACAGCCACAGATATCATCAGGGGGTCTTCAGTCATGGCGCCAAATTATAGGTGCGAGAACAATAGGACCTGGATAATACCTCGGATCAAAGTGAATGGCGACCGTCCGATGACGCCATCTGCGGAACGCACAATGCCCAAATGACAGAGATCAGTGCATTTAATATCGGGTATCGCGGCGCACTATTATATCAGCACAATTACCTGTCGCTCCCTGGACACAGCGGCGTAAAGGCCACCATTAAATGTCCGTAATTGTCCATTATGAGAATTTATATGCGGACGATTCTCCGGAAGGGAAATTCTCTTTATAAGATCTGAGTTTTCAATGATAATCCATTTTTACACTTCATTAAATAAAACTGGACAGAAAAACACCGAGATTTTCTCATTTAATTGAAAGCGAAAAAAAGCAAAATTACGTTTTATGCGAGGTGAGACTAATAGTGAAATATCACGCTGTGCGGAAGTGTTGGCACCGGAGGGGGGGGGTGCAGAAAGACACCTTCTAATGAAGTGCGTGTATTAAGGAGCAAGAATCGTAAGAAGTGGATATGGAAAAATAAGGGTGAGGATGATGACGGTGAAGCGGAGTATGATGGCGCTATATAAGTGTGCTCACGGGGCGAGCACTGTATTAGTGAGTCCACTGGACCAAAGGTACCGTTCACTTACCTGGAGGAGCGAACTGGACCGGCCACCAAGTCTTCATACACGCTGGTAAGCAGCCGGCAGAGGGCAGCCCTAGGGGATCTGTGGTACCCCGGCAGCTGGCATCACGGACACAGTACAGTCTCTGGCGCTAGCGGCAGCAGCAGGCAGAGTCATGGATCCGTCCGGGATGGATGGATGGTTATGGCAGCAGCGTCTGGTGTGGATACTCACAGCAGCCGGTATCGGGCAGCCAGCCGTTGTAGATGATAGTAGTAGCAGCAGCGGATAACGAGTGCACTGAAACAGAGGCACAAATCATCAGCAGCACAGAGGACGTGATAACTAGCAATGATGCTAATTTGTTGCCCAGGCACCTCCCTTAGGGGGAAGGTGCATTAAGTACCTGCAACCTCTCACCTGTCCTAAGTGGAACTTCCGTGTCAGGGTGAACTGGCTCTTTAAGAAAGAGGCGTGGCCGTGCGCGCACCCTTCAGGCAGTACCAGGAGGCCTGTGAGGTGTACACAGGCTCTGAGAAACAGCAGCATGGACCAGGGATGGGACGTCTGGGAGGGATAGTTATGGCAGCAGCAGTGTGGATACTTACACAAACATCCAGCGTAGATGGTAGCTGTTGCGAACAGCCGGGGGGTAGGAAGCGGAAGTTACAGCCCCCCTTTCCACCACCCGACAGACCAAGCACGTAACGCGCTCTCTAGCGCCCCTCTTATAGTTAGGCCAATTAGGGAATTGCCCAACAATAAGCAAGGAGGCCGCTATTCTACTGTGCCGATGATTGAAGGGTTCCCGGTGAGAGTAAGGTATATATTCCCCCAACCTCTGCGGACGGAATATACCTAAACCTCCCCAGATCTCACTCGCTGCCCCACAATGATCATTGGCATAAACTCGCTGCCACCAATCGATTACGATAACTATTACGCCAAGCACACAGACGTGGAATTCAGGATCGAGATAATAGAACAGCCCAAGATTAAATTATATATTTTAATCGCCCTAAATAGCACACTAGAAACTACAATATATACAATATGGAATTTACAGAATATATATATATATAGGTCAGAGTACATTTACAGACAAGACGGGGTTACAACAGAGTCCGATCAAGCAGTTACCTTATGCGTCTGGCCACAGGGGGGCGCCGTTCGACCAGGGTTTCATGGACTTCCTCACATGTGTATAGTACGCGTGGCCCCCGAGCAAAGACAAACCAAAATGTGTCCCCACTGTCTTTATCAAACTGGCTACAATTCATGCCCCCTCCTACCTAGTGACCTCACAGGGGAGCACTGCCCCACCCCTGTCCTGGGTCTGAAACAATATCCCAGAGTGATTATTGGCCATAACTTTGCCTGGGAATGTCGTAGGCGGAAGACAATGCTTTCATATTTACAGTTATGATTTTATCTTCACAATGATAGGACGCATGATTAGTCTGCTGGTACCCCACTAGCCAATATCAAGTTTGGGATACCTACAGAGGTCCCAAACCTATATAAAATATGTGCTAGAATCGTCGGGATGCCGGGATGCCATATTTCTGCTTGACATGTTTATAGGAAGCACGGCTCATGAGATATTAAAATTTATTCCTGGTGCCCCTCTGCCTAAGGTGTACAGGATGCCTCTAATTAGGTTGTCACTTCTTCTTCAGCGTCACAGAGGGGGGTCTTCCCTTCTCCTACTGTTCCTAGGCCTAAACAGCTCATCTAATTTCCATTTCATAGGACTTTGCCTTTTGTCACACCACTGCTAACAGACAATTTCCTCAGGTTAATTAGCATACTAATTGAAGCCTCCTTAGGCCTCAAGGCCCAGTCACACACAAGAGATATGGTCGTACCCTAACAAGATGGCGGCTATAGGAATATGGCTTAATAGAACGGAATATATCCCTATGTCCTCACAGTAGTAGTAGCAGCGGATACGGAGTGCACTGAAACAGAGGCATAAATCAGCAGTAGCATGTAATACCATAATAGCAGCAGCACAAAGGACCTGAGAACTAGCAACATTACTAATTCGTTGCCCAGGCACCTTCCTTAGGAGGGAGGTGCATTAACTACCTGCAACTTCTAAGCTGACCTAAGAGGCACTCCCAGGTCAGGGTACGCTGCCCCTTTAATAAAAGGGCGTGACCATGCGTACACTCTTCAGGCAGTACCAGGAGGCCTGTGAGGAGACAGCAGCATGGACTGGGGATGAGACAGGCAACACAGGGCAGCCGGGCAAGTGAGAGAACCAACGTCCCCGCCAGGGGAGGGGAGGCAGGACAGCGCGGGGACGCCAGTATGGGCGTTACAATAAGCAAGCAGAATATAAAAGAATTTCCTGCTGCACCTGCCATAAAAGATGACGGCCATTTTCTGCTTAGGTCCAATAGGCACGATAGCTGCTACCAAATGCAAGATCAAAAGCTGTGGGGTTCAGGGGATAGTACCTTATGGCAAATATCTGGAAGCGCCCATCACAACCACCTTGAAAGGTCCCGTACACACCTTATAGTGTTGAGGAAGAGGAGATAGAGGGGTCCATTTGTTTCTTGACTTTTCTTTGGGGTATTATCACTTGTTGTGGGGACCCCCTAGAAGAACAAGATAAGATTTCCTCCATTACTCCATTACGTCTGAGGGCGTACTGGCCTTTTAAGAATATTGGCGTGTCTGCACACCCTAGGGGCATTCCCGTGTGTAGATCCTGGGAGACAGCAGCATGGACTGGGGATGGGGCAGCCTGGAAGGTGAGAGTACCAGCTTCCCCGCCGGGGAGTGGGTCAGGACAGCGCGGGGACGCCGATATATGGGTGTTACAAGCATGAAGTGCGTCCATCTGCCACTGCCATATTCATCATAATTTCTGCCACAAAATTTGACTTAAAGTCGAACAGAAAATAACGTCAGCCCCTGTGGTAACAAGGAAGCTGAAAAAGACGAGAAGACGTGCCGGCACAAAACAATTTTAATAAGTTGGAACCTATATGTGCATTAATTAAGCCTTGGCGGCATTTTTTTGCATGCCAAATGGCAGATTCTTTGGGCACTACAAGGGAGTATTATTCCAACACTGTGTGGAGGAATTTAGACATTGCATGGCGGTATTATTAATATACATCAGGATGGCTGGACAGGAAAGAACATTGTGGGTCCGTGTTTCGACATTCTTGTCATTTTTTGCTATATGAATTATTATTTACTTTTTATGGGTGTGTATATATATACAGTTAGGTCCAGAAATCTTTGGCCAGTGACACAATTTTGGCGAGTTGGGCTCTGCATGCCACCACATTAGATTTGAAATGAAATCTCTACAACAGAATTCAAGTGCAGATTGTAACGTTTAATTTGAAGGTTTGAACAAAAATATCTGATAGAAATTGTGGGAATTGTACACATTTCTTTACAAACACTCCACATTTTAGGAGGTCAAAAGTAATTGGACAAATAAACCAAACCCAAACAAAATATTTTTATTTTCAATATTTTGTTGCGAATCCTTTGGAGGCAATCACTGCCTTAAGTCTGGAACCCATGGACATCACCAAACGCTGGGTTTCCTCCTTCTTAATGCTTTGCCAGGCCTTTACAGCCGCAGCCTTCAGGTCTTGCTTGTTTGTGGGTCTTTCCGTCTTAAGTCTGGATTTGAGCAAGTGAAATGCATGCTCAATTGGGTTAAGATCTGGTCATTGACTTGGCCATTGCAGAATGTTCCACTTTTTTGCACTCATGAACTCCTGGGTAGCTTTGGCTGTATGCTTGGGGTCATTGTCCATCTGTACTATGAAGCGCCGTTCGATCAACTTTGCGGCATTTGGCTGAATCTGGGCTGAAAGTATATCCCGGTACACTTCAGAATTCATCCGGCTACTCTTGTCTGCTGTTATGTCATCAATAAACACAAGTGACCCAGTGCCATTGAAAGCCATGCATGCCCATGCCATCACGTTGCCTCCACCATGTTTTACAGAGGATGTGGTGTGCCTTGGATCATGTGCCGTTCCCTTTCTTCTCCACACTTTTTTCTTCCCATCATTCTGGTACAGGTTGATCTTTGTCTCATCTGTCCATAGAATACTTTTCCAGAACTGAGCTGGCTTCATGAGGTGTTTTTCAGCAAATTTAACTCTGGCCTGTCTATTTTTGGAATTGATGAATGGTTTGCATCTAGATGTGAACCCTTTGTATTTACTTTCATGGAGTCTTCTCTTTACTGTTGACTTAGAGACAGATACACCTACTTCACTGAGAGTGTTCTGGACTTCAGTTGATGTTGTGAACGGGTTCTTCTTCACCAAAGAAAGTATGCGGCGATCATCCACCACTGTTGTCATCCGTGGACGCCCAGGCCTTTTTGAGTTCCCAAGCTCACCAGTCAATTCCTTTTTTCTCAGAATGTACCCGACTGTTGATTTTGCTACTCCAAGCATGTCTGCTATCTCTCTGATGGATTTTTTCTTCTTTTTTCAGCCTCAGGATGTTCTGCTTCACCTCAATTGAGAGTTCCTTAGACCGCATGTTGTCTGGTCACAGCAACAGCTTCCAAATGCAAAACCACACACCTGTAATCAACCCCAGACCTTTTAACTACTTCATTAATTACAGGTTAACGAGGGAGACGCCTTCAGAGTTAATTGCAGCCCTTAGAATCCCTTGTCCAATTACTTTTGGTCCCTTGAAAAAGAGGAGGCTATGCATTACAGAGCTATGATTCCTAAACCCTTTCTCCGATTTGGATGTGAAAACTCTCATATTGCAGCTGGGAGTGTGCACTTTCAGCCCATATTATATATATATAATTGTATTTCTGAACATGTTTTTGTAAACAGCTAAAATAACAAAACTTGTGTCACTGTCCAAATATTTCTGGACCTAACTGTATATATATGTGTGTGTGTGTGTGTGTGTGTGTGTGTGTGTGTGTGTGTGTGTGTGTGTGTGTGAAAGTTGCAGGGGTTTATCAGCACTTAGGATGTGGAGATATGGCGGTGGACGTGGCGTGCACAGGAGACGGCTCCTGCCCTGCGTGAGATGGCTGATAAGAGACAAGCGTTTCGGCAGTATTGTAATCTCAACATTGTGAATATTCTTATCTAATGACTATAATTTCATATAGAAACGGTAGATATCACATACTGGCGATAATTACCACAACTGCAGGGTGTACGTCTCTGTGAAGAAGGGAAGGAACCTAAAGTTGTCTCTTCTATGCCATACAAATCAGAGTGAAAAGGGGGTTAATGCCGCGCATCAGCCAAAATGAAGATGTAGCACGTTGATGTTATAAACGTATTCTTTTATTCCATTGGTCTATGCGTTTCGAGGATATACCTCTTCTTCAGGACCAGTGCATCAACATAGTATCATCTTCTATGCCATTCAGCTTAAGCACTTTTTAGATCCCGCTCATGAAATACAGGATTGCTTTCAGCTATTATATGTCCTGATAATAACCCTTTTAGAATGGGGCAAGTATTTATTAATTAGGATTAGCTGCACAATTTGCTCCTGGGCCAAATGCAATCGCCTTTACAGGGACCTTTAAGCTTTTGAAATATGATTGGAGTTTCTTAAAGTGCAGCAATATCATTTGGACCCTATATCTACAGTGACCAGGTCCAACAGAAAACTCTAAACCCCTTATACTACTTCACCCATTGGCTATTTTTATATGGCAGCAGGTATACCAGGTATACAAGCAACAAGAGAGCTTAAAGACCTGTAACTTGCCATAAATATTTTATTTTACTTTACCTGGTGTAAATGCCACTGTTCTCCTGAATCCGTCGATGTTTCTCTTTTGTTTCTGCGCCTCTCCGTTCCCGAGATATGGCCCCTCTTCCCGATATCTAAATCTAGCCTTCACAGGAAGTGGGCATGTTCATGGGGACCACGCCTACTCTGATCTAGATTTCTTGACAGGGTAGAAGAGGCCATATCTCAGGAACAAACAGGCGCAGAAATAAAAGAAAAGCATCGCCAGATTCAGGAGAACAGCGGCATTTACCCCAGGTCATAAAATTACATGTTTATGACAAGTCACAGGTCCCCTTTAAGCAATGCAATAAACATAGATGCTAGATAATTCGTAGGTTGTAAATGACGCCGGTTTAAGAACTCTATAACAGGAGCGCTGGATGTGAAATTAATGCCACATTGTGAAAACTCAGTTATCATCTCATAGAATAATTCCCCCTGAGAAAATACAATTACACAACAAGAGAGCATGTAATCAAAAGAACATTCACCAGATCAATAAGATTAGCAGCAGCAACCATAAAATACATAAGCGATATCTGTCCGTCTTCTGGGGACGCTTACCCTTGAGTTCAATTAATTTTCTATGGAGGAAACACATATTCCAGTACTGATTTCTTAAAGGGCTACACACCATAAAACACACATGTTTCCCTGTATGTCTACAAGGATGGGCACAATACTTATGGTACTTAGGGGCAAGTATGGAGTTCACGGCACTAGTCATCCATGTGTTTAGCCCCAGCACCCAGTGGATGGACATATCCCACCAGCCCTCCTGGCTATACCATTGCATGTTGCACCGAGGACCCTCCTCATTGTTTTCTGCCATTTCCAAGTGGTTTTGTCCTAATATTAAACATTGAAGGTTGCACTGATTGACCAGTGGGTCCAGAAGACCTTATAATGCGTTCTACTAATAGAAGGGTGTTGAGCAGTGTAACGCTCGTGGCCAGTGTAGGTGATTAGTGGACCCATTGGACCACAGGGGGGACCCGGGCTTACCCTTTAGTGGCAGGGGCTTAACTAAGCGCCCACCATGAGGTGACGCCAGGTACCACTCCCAGGGCAGTCACCATCATGTAATTAGACGATGAAATGCTTGTCCATGATACAAGACCCATCTGTAATTAATGAGCATCTTGCGTTGAAACAGACTTATCTTGGGTTAAGCTAAAGGATGAGAACCTTGGACCCCCAGTTATACACCCTTTAACCCTTGTACAGTCGATTGGCCTTCGTTACAGGATTTTCAAAGGCACAAGCTCAGAGATCTCTCTGTTAGACGAGATGGTGACATCTGAGACATAAGGTCAAGACAAGCTCTGCGAAGCATAGACAAGCCAAAGTCAGGCCAGGCAGACCTCAATCAATACGCTGCTCAAGCTGAAGGTCAGGGCAGGCGGCAGACAAGAATCAAGGTGGGGTACAGGCCGGGTCTCAGACTGGAAGACAGCACTGAAAAAATCCATAGTACAGACAGCGACTAAAGAACCTTAATGTTCAGGAAAGTAGCATTGGAGGATGGTCCCTTAAAGGGTTTGTACCAAGTTGCAAAGTTATCCTCTAACACTGGGATACAGGGTAACTTATTGATTGTTGTGACTCAAACTTGTCACACGCCTGTCCCCGATCTGGGCTCTGCTCCCTTATGCCCAGTTCCCTAAACTTTCATTTGTTCCACATCCGGATTTGCAAGTAGCCCGGCGTGCTACCGTGTAATGAACTTCTACCTAGACCTATATAAGTATAACGCTCGCCGGTGTTGAAATGAATAGTTGTGGGAGTGGACCCAGTGGACCACAGGGGGAACCCGAGCTTACCCTGACACAGAAGGGGCTTTACTAAGCAACCACTGAGGTAGACGTCAGGTGCCACTCCCATGGCTGGAGAAGACAGTATGGTGGGCATGATAGGGTCAGACAGGTATGGGAAGGCGGACACAAGTATAAGTAACGGGTCAGGAGCACAGGACCTGACAAGTAGCAAGTAGACGAGTAAACTGACTAACTAAGGCGGCTTTCACACTACGTTTTTTTAACATGCGTCATGAACGTTTTTTTGCTGTAAAAGCGGATCCTGCTTTTACAGCAAAAAACGCATGCTAACGCATGTGTTATTTTGCAGGATCCTGTCACTGGATGTTTAGGGGCGGGCATTGGAGTCATGTGATCGGGAGTGAGGGGAACTAAACGTGCCAGACTGGGAGCCGGCTTCTTACAACTGCGGAGGTTCGTAACCAAGGTAAGCATCGGGTAACTAAGAGAAGTGGTTACCCGATATTTACCTTGGTTACGAGTGTCCGCAGCTCTCAGGTGGGGGAGAGAGACAGGAGAGGGAGGGGGAGAGACAGAGAAAGAGAGAGGGAGGGGGAGGGGGAGAGAGGGAGGGGGAGGGGGAGGGAGAGACTGATCATGTGAGGCTGGTTTCTGGGCATGCTCAGTAGAGCACGCAGGATCCTGTCTATCAGCATGCCAGCGTTCACATGCGTTTGCGTGCAGTATACTCAGGATCCAGCAATTTGCAGTATTTGGACGCAGCTCAAAAACGCTACAAGTAGCGTTTTTGAAAAATGTTAAAAAACTGCAACTCGCTGGATCCTCACTATAACGCACGCAAACGCAGGTGAACGCATGTTAACGCGAGTCCATTGCAAATGCATTGAAATGAAAATGCATTTGCACTGGATCCGCTTTTGCGTTAAAAAAACGTTCATGACGGATGTTAAAAAAACGTAGTGTGAAAGCCGCCTAAGGTGTTGCGCAGGCACCTCACCTAGTGGGACGATGTCTTAAGTACCTAGTGCCTCTCAGCCATAGGCTGAAAGGCACTTCTAGGACAAGACGCGCTGGCTTTATAAAAGTAGGGCAGGTGCGTGCGCAATTTCAAGTATCTCTGGTGCCCGTATGTGGTCTCCAGGATGTCTCCTGCCTGCGGTTTCCAGTATCTCAGGTGCTTGTCTGTGGTCTCCAGGATGTCTCCTGCCTGTGATTTCCAGTATCTCAGGTGCTTGTCTGTGGTCTCCAGGATGTCTCCTGCCTACGGTTTCCAGTATCTCAGGTGCTTGTCTGTGGTCTCCAGGATGTCTCCTGCCTGTGATTTCCAGTATCTCAGGTGCTTGTCTGTGGTCTCCAGGATGTCTCCTGCCTGTGATTTCCAGTATCTCAGGTGCTTGTCTGTGGTCTCCAGGATGTCTCCTGCCTGTGATTTCCAGTATCTCAGGTGCTTGTCTGTGGTCTCCAGGATGTCTCCTGCCTGTGATTTCCAGTATCTCAGGTGCTTGTCTGTGGTCTCCAGGATGTCTCCTGCCTGTGATTTCCAGTATCTCAGGTGCTTGTCTGTGGTCTCCAGGATGTCTTCTGCCTACGGTTTCCAGTATCTCAGGTGACTGTTTGTGGTCTCCAAGATACCTCCTGCCTGCGGTTTCCAGTATCTCAAATGCCTGTCTGTGGTCTCTAGGATGTCTCCTGCCTGCGGTTTCCAGTATTTCAGGTGCTTGTCTGTGGTCTCCAGGATGTCTGCTGTTTACATGCGGCTTCCAGTAACTCTGCAACTTGTCTGCCATCTTAAGGACATTTCCTGATTGCTTGGGGCTTCCAGTACCTCTGCAATTTGTCTGGCTGGCTTCATCTCCTGGCTGCCAGTGGCTTCCACTCCCCTCAGTAACCTGTCTGCCTGTGGTTTTCAGTACTTGTCTGCAGTCTCCAGCACATCTCCTGGCTGCCTGCACTGTCCATTGCCTCAGTCACCTGTCTTCCTGTGGCTTTCAGCATTTCTGTAGCCTGTCTGCGGTCTCAGTACATTTCTTCTTTTCCTGCAGTTTCCAGTACCTCTGCAAACCTGTCTGTAGTCTACAGGACGTCTCCAGGCTGCTTGTGGCTTCCACTTTCTGAGTCACCTGTCTGTGGCTTTCAGTACCCATACAAACATGTCTGTACTCTACAGGACATCTTCTAGCTGCCTGTGGCTTCCACCCTCTCAGTCACCTGTCTGCCTGTGGCTTTCAGTACCCATGTAAAGTAGTCTGTACTCTACAGGACGTCTCCTAGCTGCCTGTGGCTTCCAGTCTCTCAGTCACCTGTCTGCCTGTGGCTTTCAGTACCCATGTAAAGTAGTCTGTACTCTACAGGACGTCTTCTAGCTGCCTGTGGCTTCCACTCTCTCAGTCACCTGTCTGCCTGTGGCTTTCAGTACCCATACAAACATGTCTGCACTCTACAGGACGTCTCCCGGCTGCCTGTGGCTTCCAGTCTCTCAGTCACCTGTCTGCCTGTGGCTTTCAGTACCCATGTAAACTAGTCTGTACTCTACAGGACGTCTCCTAGCTGCCTGTGACTTTCACTCTCTCAGGTACCTGTCTGCCTGTGGCTTTCAGTACCACAGCAACCTGTCTGTGGTCTTCAGGATGTCTCCTGTTTACTTCTGTCTTCCAGTACCTCTGGTACCTGTATGCGGGCTACAGGATGTTTCTTGGATGTTTGCACCTTCCAGTTTCTCAGTCCACTGTCTGCCTGCGGTTTTCAGTACCTTTGTAACCTGTCTGTGGTCTCAGTAAATTTCCTGTTTGCCTGTGGTTTCCAGTATCTCTGTAAACCTGTTGGCACTCTGCAGGACATCCACTGGCTGCCTGAGGCTTTTGTCCCTCAGTTACTTGTCTGCCTGTGGCTTTCAGTATCTCATATACCTGTCTTCAGTCTCCAGGATGTCCCATGCCTGCCTGCAGTTTCAAATATATCAGATACCTGTCTGCAGTCTTTAGCACATCTCCTGCCTGCAGTTTCCAGTATCTCAGCTACCTGTCTGCCGAGTGCTTCAACTGTCTGCTGCACTGACGCCTGTGACCTGTGTGCCCATCTGGACCTTGGGCTTAGAGGATCCACCTCACCTAGTGAGCGCCTAACAAAAATGCTGTGGTTACCACTGATCTCGAGAATGTGCTCTGAACATTTGCTTCTGAATGAAGCGGAGGTCGAGCATGGGCACTTTCACCTTCCATTGCTTCTCTATGAGAAGTCGGAGATAGTCAAGTACAGTACGCAGCTTTCACTGGCAGTGCAATAGAGAATGAATGGCACAGAGGAATACATGCTCAACTGTCGCTTCATTCAGAGAGGCCTCTTTAGAGCACCATTCTCATGACCCATGGTGGTCACATTGGTTGAACTCTCAGTGACCAATAAGTTACTCTGTATCCAATCAATACAGGAATATTTATTAACTTGGTAGAGCCCCTTAAAGTATTCTGTAGTTCCACTGAGCATTGATTGGGAGAGAAGGACTAGGGTGGGTGATGGCCTTTAAGAGACCAGCATACAGGTGCTCTGGGGTCGGTTGCAGTGCCCAGTACAGTGGTCCCTCTGACCAGCATACAGATGCTCTGGGGCCAGTTGCAGTGCAAATTACAGTGGTCCATCTGACCAGCATACAGGTGCTCTGGGGCCGGTTGCAGTGCCCAGTACAGTGGTCCCTCTGTCCAGAATACAGGTGCTCTGGGGCCGGTTGCAGTGCCCGGTACAGTGGTCCCTCTGACCAGCATATAGGTGCTCTGGGGCCGGTTGCAGTGCCCTGTACAGTGGTCCCTCTGACCAGCATACAGGTGCTCTGGGGCCGGTTGCAGTGCCCTTTACAGTGGTCCCTCTGACCAGCATACAGGTGCTCTAGGGCCGGTTGCAGTTCCCAGTACAGTGGTCCCTCTGACCAGCATACAGGTGCTCTGGGGCCAGTTGCAGTACCCAGTACAGTGGTCCCTTTGACCAGCATACAGGTGCTCTGGGGCCGGTTGCAGTTCCCAGTACATTGGTCCCTCTGACCAGTATACAGGTGCTCTGGGCCGGTTGCAGTGCCCAGTACAGTGGTCCCTCTGACCAGCATACAGGTGCTCTGGGGCCGGTTGCAGTGCCCAGTACAGTGGTCCCTCTGACCAGCATACAGGTGCTCTGGGGCCGGTTGCAGTGCCCTTTACAGTGGTCCCTCTGACCAGCATACAGGTGCTCTAGGGCCGGTTGCAGTTCCCAGTACAGTGGTCCCTCTGACCAGCATACAGGTGCTCTGGGGCCAGTTGCAGTACCCAGTACAGTGGTCCCTTTGACCAGCATACAGGTGCTCTGGGGCCGGTTGCAGTTCCCAGTACATTGGTCCCTCTGACCAGTATACAGGTGCTCTGGGCCGGTTGCAGTGCCCAGTACAGTGGTCCCTCTGACCAGCATACAGGTGCTCTGGGGCCGGTTGCAGTGCCCAGTACAGTGGTCCCTCTGACCAGCATACAGGTGCTTTGGGGCCGGTTGCAGTTCCCAGTACAGTGGTCCCTCTGACCAGCATACAGGTGCTCTGGGCCGGTTGCAGTTCCCAGTACAGTGGTCCCTCTGACCAGCATACAGGTGCTCTGGGGCCGGTTGCAGTGCCCAGTACAGTGGTCCCTCTGACCAGCATACAGGTGCTTTGGGGCCGGTTGCAGTTCCCAGTACAGTGGTCCCTCTGACCAGCATACAGGTGCTCTGGGCCGGTTGCAGTGCCCAGTACAGTGGTCCCTCTGCAGCATCAGTCAGTCTCAGGACCAGTGGAGGTCCCAGAGGTCACATTTTTGTATGTATGGCACCTTTTAGAACTTTCTGGAATTTTCGCATGTACATGAAACCTCATGCCTTAATCCATAGCCTCATACTGTATTTAATTATTGATATGATGTGCGGTTTGGTAAATTAGATTCATTTTCAGCAGTGTCTCGTATATTGATATATTATCACAATGCTTCCTATGATACCTGCAATAACTGTGGCCTCAATCAGGTTTCTCAATAAGTGAGAATAAAAAAATAACTTGTTTATTGGTTTACACTTAGAGATAATATAGGAGTCACGCAATCTCTCCCATGATAGAAATATAAAGCAGCATAAAGGGGTCTCCTCCGTGATTAACGCAGTGTACAACCACAGCAATAACCTGCAATGATCATTGCGCCCATTTACAAGTAGAGATTTATGCTATAATCAATGAGAGATGATTATTTCCCGAGAAAATCATTGCTAGAGGATTGTTTTAGAAGTCGTGCAGTCCAAATGCTCTATAAGAGCATACATAATAGCCAGGGCAAAGAGGTTCCGCAGCTCCAAAGAGCTCCGCACAGCCAAGTGTTATGTCGTCGTCCGCTCCTCGAGACATCTGCACCCACTTACAGCTTCCCCATCCATCAGGACCACCTATAGGGCATCTGTAGACCTGAGTCCTGTGTTATTAGATGGGGCAGAGGCAAAGAGGTTCCGCAGCTCCAGAGAACTCCGCACAGCCGAGTTTTATGTGGTCGTCCGCTCCTCGAGACATCTGCACCCACTTACAGCTTCTCTGTCCATCAGCACCACCTATAGGGCATCTGTAGACCTGAGTCCTGTGTTATTAGATGGGGCAGAGGCAGAGAGGTGCCGCAGCTTCAGAGGACTCCGCACAGCCAAGTGTAATGTGGTCGTCCGCTCCTCGAGACATCTGCACCCACTTACAGCTTCCCCATCCATCAGGACCACCTATAGGGCATCTGTAGACCTGAGTCCTGTGTTATTAGATGGGGCAGAGGCAGAGAGGTGCCGCAGCTTCAGAGGACTCCGCACAGCCAAGTGTTATGTGGTCGTCCACTCCTCGAGACATCTGCATCTGTGACGCCCTGGGCAAGCCAGGGGTCACAGGTCACAACACCACACACACCCCACATTCCCTGCAGGAACACCAAGGTCAGAACACAAAACCCTTGTTGCCTTCCTCCAGGGGCTGATGTCCACACCAGGGGGTGGGCCAGGCGGTTGGCTCCGCCCACCGAGGAGTTCACAGCCCTGGAGGCGGGAGAACCAGGCAGATAGAGTTTAGAGTTGAAGGAGTAAACAGTGAAGTAGAAGGAGGGAAAATAGAGAAAGAGAAAAGTGACAGCAAGAAGCCTGAAGTTAGTCCGGGTGTGTGCCCCGGACTGAGACAGCAAGGTTGGCAGACAGCGGTGACCGTCTGCAGGAGAGGCTACTTGGAGGTTGCCGAAAGGACCATGGACGGGTGGTGGCCCGGCGGTACTGGAGCGGTATACAAAGAGAAGCCAGCACCAGTGGCAGGGGCCTTTCGGATCCCGGCAAGGCTAGGAGTCGCCATAATTTGCCAAATCCGTCAGTGAAGGGGACCTCCGGGTCTCCCAGCAGCAAAGTCCCGATTGAAGGCAACAGTCCGACCGTGAAGGGGAGACACCGCCACCGCCAAGGCACCAGTTTCCCAGGGCCAGCGCCTGCGGGCAAGAGAGGGGCTCCTCCGGCTCATATCCAAGCTGGGGAGCGGGTTACCGGTGGGAATCCATCGCTACCAAAGAACCGTACTTAGGTGCAGGGAAGTGACCGTCACCGCTAACTGCAGGGAACATCAGCACCGTAGCCGTCCGAGGGACCCGTCCAACCAGCCGTTTGTTTACCGTGAACTGTGTCATCATCCTTGGACTGAGTGAGTACCTCCGTGCCGGCCGGCACAGCGCTACCCCTGCGTCCCTGCACCTCCACAAGCCCCATAACCCGCCTGTCCACCATCCCAACCCCATCACTGGGCCCCGGGACAACCAACCCCCCTACCCACAGAGGGGAGAACTAACAACTTTGCTGCTCCCTGTCACCGCTCCCGGGATTCCCATACAGAGCAGCGGTGGTGTCCCTACAATCACCACAACCGTGGGTGGCGTCACGGACAATAAACTATCCCACCAACCAAACCCCCCTTTCACTCACAGGCGAGGAGCGCCGCTCGAGTCCCCGGGATCCCGCCCATCGCTCGAGCCACCGAGCAGCAGCAGGCCGCAGCAGCAGCGGCAGCCGGACCCGAGCAGTGGGAGAGCGCAGCGTCCCCTCCTCCGCCCGCGACAACTTGGTGTCACGAACAGGATCTTACCGCTCTGCCGTTGGGTAGAGGTGCGCCTTGTGACCGCCGGAGGTGTCCGGCCGGAAAATTTCAGAAGCCGCCATCTTTGGCGCGAAGAGTTCCCGCTTGAGCGTCTTCTCGAGTAGCAGAGGCGCGAAGGCCAAAACTCCGCCCCGATAGAGGAGGGGCCGAAAAGAAGCTAAGGGGGACGAGATGGCGACTGAGTGCATGTAGCCGCGGCTATAAAAGCAGAGACGCCAGGACTCTGCAGCCACCCTGTTCCTGGAAGAAGCAGCAGCTTGTGGATGCCGTCCCGAAGCACCGTAGCCCCCGCGCCGGGAACCGCGGCGTGGGTGGAGATCCGGACCGCACAGCTCTACCAAAAGCTGCAGGTTAAGATGCAGATCCTCATGGAGGAGTGGGAGACCGACATGGCGGATGTCATAGCGACCGTGCGGAGACGCGAGGAGGAAGCTGAGGAAGGGAGGGTGAGTGACCCACGCCCCGATGCCCTTGAAGGGCCGGTCATCGCGGCTGCGGGGCCCGGTCTAAACCCTCTCGCCCTGTTACCTCCCTCGCCACCCGTCTCGGAAGCCATGACCCCGCAACTAGGCCCGCTGCCACCGCCACCGGTAGCGATACCCAGCATGCCCGCCCCGGCGGGCCGACCTGTAGCCGGAGCCCGTAGCGAACCGGAGGCGTCCCCTGAGAAGTCCCCCAAGCCGGAGCCGACAGCCAGCTCCGTGCCGAAGGCCCAACCGCGGAAAGCCCCTGTGCCCATCCCCCACACCTCAGCTGAGGTTGCGCCGGGTTGCCGCTGCAAGGCGGCATCCAAGGCCAAGAAGTCGCGGGACCTGCCGCCCAGATCCCTAACAGTGGGCAGCGTCCAAAATGTCCCGCGGGGCCCGACCCGTGCGCCGGAGCTCGCAGCAGCGCCGTACTGGGACAGGGAGCCGGTACCTTTGGGCCTGGAGATTGAAGAGAGGGAAAGGAAGAAGGCGGAGTTGGTGGCCCGTGCAATCCAGGAAAAAGAGAACCTCCGTCAGGCAACTTTCCGTGTCCGGGGCCCGTTGTATGAAGGGCAGGTGAGGCGGTTTGATGTCCGCCGGGGCTATGGATTTATTTATGAACCGGGCCTGGAGGCCGAAGTGTTTATAGCCCGGCGGGATGTGAATGCTCACCTGCCAGAGGAGCACCCTGGTCGGAACTTGATGCCGGGCGACTTGGTCCAGTACACCCGGCACTGTGGGGAGAGGGAGTGGTTCGCGCTGGATGCTAAGTTAAGGGGCAGCCAAGAGTCCCGTGTGAGCGCCGAGCCCCCTCCCTCAAGTGATGCTGAGGACTCCGAGTGATGGCAGCGGAGTACCGTTGCACCGTCCCCGTTGGGACCAAAGTCTGTGTGTGTTTAAAAGTTTGCAAAAGATGAAAATGTGTGATCAACCGAAGTTCACCTGATTCACCGTGATTTGGAAAACCGGCCGTTGCCGGCACCGTTGTCCCCGTGGGGACCATTCAAAGTTGTTTGCATGAGGAACTGCTCATGGACAAGCCCGTGAACTTGCAGGGCAACCACAAACGTTAGTGGCTTGTAAATAATGTTTTCGTTGCAACTGCCACCGTACCGCCTCCGGAGAGGCAGGTTGGAGGGAGGGCCCGCAGTAGAGCAGGCTGGGGCCCAGCCACCACAGGAACCAGTGGCTACCCTCTGGAGGGGAAGGACAGATCCCGCTCGGGTAACTGGTTCAGGACTGGGGTCAAGGGGTGCTGCCTGTTTCTTAGAGGCAGCATCAGGGCCAGGTTACTTGGGTGGGAGAGAGCGGCAGCCGCAACCGTTTGTTACCGTAACGTTTAAGAAAAGTGCCTCCCGCTGTGGGATGATGTTAATATGATTGTATGTGTTACCGCTTTATCTTTTCAGAAAAAAAAAAAAAAGAAAGGGAAATAAAACCGGTGTTGGACGGGCAGCCCGAGGACGGTCTGCGCTTTGCTAAGGGGGAATGTGACGCCCTGGGCAAGCCAGGGGTCACAGGTCACAACACCACACACACCCCACATTCCCTGCAGGAACACCAAGGTCAGAACACAAAACCCTTGTTGCCTTCCTCCAGGGGCTGATGTCCACACCAGGGGGTGGGCCAGGCGGTTGGCTCCGCCCACCGAGGAGTTCACAGCCCTGGAGGCGGGAAAACCAGGCAGATAGAGTTTAGAGTTGAAGGAGTAAACAGTGAAGTAGAAGGAGGGAAAGTAGAGAAAGAGAAAAGTGACAGCAAGAAGCCTGAAGTTAGTCCGGGTGTGTGCCCCGGACTGAGACAGCAAGGTTGGCAGACGGCGGTGACCGTCTGCAGGAGAGGCTACTTGGAGGTTGCCGAAAGGACTGTGGACGGGTGGTGGCCCGGCGGTACCGGAGCGGTATACAAAGAGAAGCCAGCACCAGTGGCAGGGGCCTTTCGGATCCCGGCAAGGCTAGGAGTCGCCATAATTTGCCAAATCCGTCAGTGAAGGGGACCTCCGGGTCTCCCAGCAGCAAAGTCCCGATTGAAGGCAACAGTCCGACCGTGAAGGGGAGACACCGCCACCGCCAAGGCACCAGTTTCCCAGGGCCAGCACCTGCGGGCAAGAGAAGGGCTCCTCCGGCTCATATCCAAGCTGGGGAGCGGGTTACCGGTGGGAATCCATCGCTACCAAAGAACCGTACTTAGGTGCAGGGAAGTGACCGTCACCGCTAACTGCAGGGAACATCAGCACCGTAGCCGTCCGAGGGACCCGTCCAACCAGCCGTTTGTTTACCGTGAACTGTGTCATCATCCTTGGACTGAGTGAGTACCTCCGTGACGGCTGGCACAGCGCTACCCCTGCGTCCCTGCACCTCCACAGGCCCCATAACCCGCCTGTCCACCATCCCAACCCCATCACTGGGCCCCGGGACAACCAACCCCCCTACCCACGGAGGGGAGAACTAACAACTTTGCTGCTCCCTGTCACCGCTCCCGGGATTCCCATACAGAGCAGCGGTGGTGTCACCAATATCACCACAACCGTGGGTGGCGTCACGGACAATAAACTATCCCACCAACCAAACCCCCCTTTCACTCACGGGCGAGGAGCGCTGCTCGAGTCCCCGGGATCCGGCCCATCGCTCGAGCCACCGAGCATTAGATGGGACAGAGGCAAAGAGGTTCCGCAGCTCCAAAGAGCTCCGCACAGCCAAGTGTTATGTGGTCGTCCACTCCTGGAGACATCTGCACCCACTTACAGCTTCCCCGTCCACCTCAATGTGAATAGGGGCAAAGCAGGGACCCCATCCCGACTGTTCACCACCTGTCCATGGGGAGCTATATAGATAAATGCCCACTCAGGACGTGGGGCCACAGCCGTGCTTGTACAAAAAACTACAGAAAACCAAAGAACTGAGCCGGCGCACACACAGGGCATATATAGGTCATAGAGTGGCCATATACTGAAAATAGTTGCTGCTCAGAGCAACTGCAGCTCCAGGAAACATCACAAAACCATATGTTATATACGGTAGTGACAGACTGCAGAAGAAATGAGCATCTATCATAGCTCCGCTGTCCATTAGAGGAGGGTGCACTGTGACGGAGCGCTGCAACTCCACAGCACTAGGCACGCATGTGATTTGTGGTTTTCCGTGGCAGGAGAGTTTGTGCATCCACTAACAACCTCACTGTACCTCAGGACAGGCTATATAATCTGTTGGGGCATATGTGATCAGTAGGATCCCCAATTATCAGAGATATCCAAAGGGATCAGCATCCCAAAGATCAGACATATCCACAGTGATCATCCTCTCAGTGATCAGACATATCCACAGTGATCAGCCTCCCAGTGATCAGACATATCCACAGTGATCAGCCTCCCAGCGATCAGACATATCCACAGTGATCAGACATATCCACAGTGATCAGCCTCCCAGTGATCAGACATATCCACAGTGATCAGCCTCTCAGTGATCAGACATATCCACAGTGATCATCCTCTCAGTGATCAGACATATCCACAGTGATCAGCCTCTCAGTGATCAGACATATCCACAGTGATCAGCCTCTCAGTGATCTGACATATCCAAAGTGATCAGCCTCCCAGTGATCAGACATATCCACAGTGATCAGCCTCCCAGTGATCAGACATATCCACAGTGATCAGCCTCTCAGTGATCAGACATATCCACAGTGATCATCCTCTCAGTGATCAGACATAGCCACAGTGATCAGCCTCTCAGTGATCAGACATATCCACAGTGATCAGCCTCCCAGTGATCAGACATATCCACAGTGATCAGCCTCTCAGTGATCTGACATATCCACAGTGATCAGCCTCTCAGTGATCAGACATATCCACAGTGATCAGCCTCTCAGTGATCTGACATATCCACAGTGATCAGCCTCCCAGTGATCAGACATATCCACAGTGATCAGCCTCTCAGTGATCTGACATATCCACAGTGATCAGCCTCTCAGTGATCTGACATATCCAAAGTGATCAGCCTCCCAGTGATCAGACATATCCACAGTGATCAGCCTCCCAGTGATCAGACATATCCACAGTGATCAGCCTCTCAGTGATCAGACATATCCACAGTGATCAGCCTCCCAGCGATCAGACATATCCACAGTGATCAGACATATCCACAGTGATCAGCCTCCCAGTGATCAGACATATCCACAGTGATCAGCCTCTCAGTGATCAGACATATCCACAGTGATCAGCCTCTCAGTGATCAGACATATCCACAGTGATCAGCCTCCCAGCGATCAGACATATCCACAGTGATCAGACATATCCACAGTGATCAGCCTCCCAGTGATCAGACATATCCACAGTGATCAGCCTCCCAGTGATCTGACATATCCAAAGTGATCAGCCTCCCAGTGATCAGACATATCCACAGTGATCAGCCTCCCAGCAATCAGACATATCCACAGTGATCAGCGTCCCAGTGATCAGACATATCTAGCAGATAGGTGCTATTTGTTCTTTCTGGATATCCCCTTTGGAGGGGTCTCTAATTTGGCCGATATGAGCCGCTCTGCATTTATTTTTCCCCTTTGTACATTGCACTTTATGTACTGATTTGCGTCTTTGTACATTGCACTTTATACTGATTTGCATCTTTGTACATTGCACTTTATACTGATTTGCATCTTTGTACATTGCACTTTATACTGATTTGCATCTTTGTACATTGCACTTTATGTACTGATTTGCGTCTTTGTTAGAAAAAATTCCAGCAAACAAGTCCATGGAAAAATCTTCATTAAAAATTCATTTTTTATTTGTCAATACTTATAAAACAGTCCATGTTATCACAACTGCCCCACTAGAGGACGCGTTTCGAACGACCAAGTTCCAGACGGATTAAGAACTTGGTCGTTCGAAACGCGTCCTCTAGTGGGGCAGTTGTGATAACATGGACTGTTTTATAAGTATTGACAAATAAAAAATGAATTTTTAATGAAGATTTTTCCATGGACTTGTTTGCTGGAATTTTTTCTAACCATGAAATGAGTTCTGCTACCTTCCTTTCCGTGCACGGTCCTGGATAAGCGGTCTCCGGCAAGAAGCAGGTGAGCTGGACAAAGTAATTTTGTTTGTGTCGGTGATTTGTGTCTTTGTACATTGCACTTTATATACTGATTTGTGTCTTTGTACATTGCACTTTATGTACTGATTTGTGTCTTTGTACATTGCACTTTATACTGATTTGCGTCTTTGTACATTGCACTTTATATACTGATTTGTGTCTTTGTACATTGCACTTTATATACTGATTTGTGTTTTTGTACATTGCACTTTATATACTGATTTGCGTCTTTGTACATTGCACTTTATATACTGATTTGTGTTTTTGTACATTGCACTTTATATACTGATTTGTGTCTTTGTACATTGCACTTTATATACTGATTTGTGTCTTTGTACATTGCACTTTATATATTGATTTGTGTCTTTGTACATTGCACTTTATATACTGATTTGCGTCTTTGTACATTGCACTTTATATACTGATTTGTGTCTTTGTACATTGCACTTTATATACTGATTTGCGTCTTTGTACATTGCACTTTATATACTGATTTGCGTCTTTGTACATTGCACTTTATATACTGATTTGCGTCTTTGTACATTGCACTTTATATACTGATTTGCGTCTTTGTACATTGCACGTTATATACTGATTTGCGTCTTTGTACATTGCACTTTATGTACTGATTTGCGTCTTTGTACATTGCACTTTATGTACTGATTTGCGTCTTTGTACATTGCACTTTATGTACTGATTTGCGTCTTTGTACATTGCACTTTATATATTGATTTGTGTCTTTGTACATTGCACTTTATATATTGATTTGTGTCTTTGTACATTGCACTTTATATACTGATTTGCGTCTTTGTACATTGCACTTTATATACTTATTTGTGTCTTTGTACATTGCACTTTATATACTGATTTGCGTCTTTGTACATTGCACTTTATACTGATTTGCGTCTTTGTACATTGCACTTTATGTACTGATTTGCGTCTTTGTAATACTGATTTGTGTCTTTGTACATTGCACTTTATATATTGATTTGTGTCTTTGTACATTGCACTTCATATACTGATTTGCGTCTTTGTACATTGCACTTCATATACTGATTTGCGTCTTTGTACATTGCACTTTATATACTGATTTGCGTCTTTGTACATTGCACTTTATATACTGATTTGTGTCTTTGTACATTGCACTTTATGTACTGATTTGCGTCTTTGTACATTGCACTTCATATACTGATTTGCGTCTTTGTACATTGCACTTTATGTACTGATTTGCGTCTTTGTACATTGCACTTTATGTACTGATTTGCGTCTTTGTACATTGCACTTTATACTGATTTGCGTCCTTGTACATTGCACTTTATATACTGATTTGCGTCTTTGTACATTGCACTTTATACTGATTTGCGTCTTTGTACATTGCACTTTATATACTGATTTGCGTCTTTGTACATTGCACTTTATATACTGATTTGCGTCTTTGTACATTGCACTTTATGTACTGATTTGCGTCTTTGTACATTGCACTTTATATACTGATTTGCGTCTTTGTACATTGCACTTTATATACTGATTTGCGTCTTTGTACATTGCACTTTATGTACTGATTTGCGTCTTTGTACATTGCACTTTATGTACTGATTTGCGTCTTTGTACATTGCAGTTTATACTGATTTGCGTCTTTTGATTTCCTTTTTATTACAATTTTTTTTCCTCAAAATTCTAGATCTTCAGAATTCTGATTTTGTGGATAATTATCAGAGCGGTACAGAAAACACATTATAGAATATGAAATGGGCCCGGTCCCCGGGGGGAATGTGAGATCTGAAGGTCGCCAGAAGTCGCCGTCCTCTATTTCCCTATAGATCCGCCACATCAAAGTTCTCAATACACAATTAACTTCCCGCGCAGAAGCTAATTGTGATTTATATAAAACAGATTGAATTTTGAAGGATTTCTCCAGAAATGGATATTTCACTTCTGTATTGGTGAAATAAGGCTGTTTGCACACAGAGCCGAGGATCACAAAGGGCCTGTATATAATGTGCACATGATGGCGGCACAATCACCGTTCTGTATTACAGGAAAGCCGGAGAAAAATAGCTAGATTATGAATATACAGTGGAAGGGGGGGGGGGGGGACGGTCAGAAATAAAATTATGACTCTACTACCTGTCAGATTTTCTATTTTTTTGCTTTCACCAAGGGCAGAAGGCATACAGATAATAACTGCTGATATGTAGTGGTAACGATGGCATCTATCAATTGCTCTGTTCACCATAGGAAAGAAACAGACACAAACCAGCTGTGGTGATGATTTCTAGTAAGTGTTTATCTCACCATAGTGCTGGAATCACAGTTACACTGCTCAATATTAATGTATAATACCCTTCATGCGTCTCCATCTTTCTAGTAAGAGTTTATCTCGCCATAGTGCTGGATTCACAGCTACACTGCTCAGTACTGATATATAATGCCCTTCATGCGTCTCCATCTTTCTAGTAAGAGTTTATCTCACCTTAGTGCTGAATTCACAGCTACACTGCTCAGTACTGATGTATAATACCCTTCATGCTTCTCCATCTTTCTAGTAAGAGTTTATCTCACCATAGTGCTGGATTCACAGCTACACTGCTCAGTACTGATGTATAATGCCCTTCATGCTTCTCCATCTTTCTAGTAAGAGTTTATCTCACCATAGTGCTGGATTCACAGCTACACTGCTCAGTACTGATGTATAATGCCCTTCATGCTTCTCCATCTTTCTAGTAAGAGTTTATCTCACCATAGTGCTGGATTCACATCTACACTGCTCAGTACTGATATATAATACCCTTCATGCTTCTCTAGCTTTCTAGTAAGAGTTTACCTCACCATAGTGCTGGATTCACATCTACACTGCTCAGTACTGATGTATAATGCCCTTCATGCTTCTCCATCTTTCTAGTAAGAGTTTATCTCACCATAGTGCTGGATTCACAGCTACACTGCTCAGTACTGATGTATAATGGTCTCCATGCTGCGGGTGCACCTTAACTTTTACAGCCTTCCAGTGTTTCTCACTTCATAGCTGGATTCAAAGCTACACTGCTTTGAACTGCTGTTTAATAGTGTTCAAGCTTTTGCTTTCTAGTAAGTGTATTATCTCACCCCAGTGCTATATTTATGACTAGATTACTCACTACTGCTGTATAATATCCTCCATGCTTCATTCTATTATTTTATTTAACCCCAGTGCTGAATTCACATCTACACTTCTCCATATCACTGTATAATATCCTCCATGCTACTGATTTCTAGAAAGTCTTTTTATCTCACCATAAAGATGGATTCACAGATACATTACTCAGTACTAATGTATAATATCCTCCATGCTGCTGCTTTCCATAAAGTGTTTTATCTCACTACAAAGATGGATTCACAGCTACGTTACTCAGCTACTAATGTATAATATTCTCCATGCTGCTGCTTTCTAGAAAGTGTTTTATCTCACCATAAAGATGGATTCACAGCTACGAGGTATAATATCTTCCATGCTACTGCTTTCCATAAAGCGTTTTATCTCACCACAAGGATGGATTCACAGCTACGTTACTCAGTACTGATGTATAATATCTTCCATGCTGCTGCTTTCTAGTAAGTGTTTAATGTCACCCCAGAGTTGAAGTCATAGCGATGCTACTCAGTACTCCTGTATAATAACCCCCATGCTGCTGCTTCTGGTCTTGTGCTGCGGAGCAGGAATCTGTCACGTCTGTGTGCGCTGTGTATAGGAGACATCATAGCGGTTAGTCTCTCCCCACCAGCTCAGAGACAACTAAATTAGTCATAGATCCTGCAGATGGAATAAATGGTGAACATGCAGGGTACAAGCCATATAATGCTATTTCTAATGTATATGTAGCACCCAGGGATATGGGGTACTCGGTTCCGGGCAGTGTCTATACGGGGAGTGTCACGGTGGTGGCCGTTACCCGGTTCCGTGTCCTGGGCCCTTTTTGTAATGGGGGATATTTACAGGGGATTTGTGAATAAAGTTATACGTGACGCCACTTGCGGTGTTGCGGCTAAGTGTAGGGGCCGTCGCTGCAGGATTTGCTGGGGCTGATGGAATGTGCAGCTCTGATGACTTGGGCCCTCCACAAGTAGGGTATTGCCCCAGCGGGTGTATGGAGCGGAGGACATCAGAAGAAGGAGTCCACACAGGTGTTCAGTGCAACTGGTTTACTCACTTTTCTCAAGATGTTAACTGGTTGCCCGATGCCGGCTGGTTTCGCCTCCAGGTCCCCTTCGTCCCAGTGCCAGTTTGGTTTTCTGGTACCTTCTTTTCCTGCACCTGTCTCTGGTAAGTGGGTCCCCGTGGTATAGAACACTGGGGGTCCCGGTCTGTGGTTTGTCCACCTTTGTCCGCCTGACGGTAGCGTGAACCCTGTGGGGTTGGAGTCTCTGGTCCTGTCCCCGGCTCTCTTTCCTATTGAGTCTTCGGATTCTTTAGGGTCAGCAAGGTCCTTGATGGTCCCCTTTGCATTGCAGGTGTTAACAGGTCGGCTTGGAGTTCTTTCCTGTCCTAGGGTCCTGTACCCCGTCGGTGCGTAGTTCCAGGAGAACTCCACCGTACTCCACCGGCAACTACCTCTCCTGGGTACCAGGTCACCGTCAACCCGAGTCAGGACGTTGCTCAGTCACCTCCTTCACCTTCACTTCTCACACTTTCACTGACTACTCTCCACAGTCCGCCCCTCCCACCTGGCAACTAGTGGACTGGAGTGGTTCCACCTCTAGGCGGCCATCCATGGTCCCACCCTAGCTAAGTACCATTGTATGGGGGATTGTTGGGGAAAACTGGGATTACCTGGGTTTTTGTTGGTACTGGCACTGGGGTTCTGGGTCTCTAAGGGGGTAGGCCCTGCATCCTGGTGGGGATGCAGAACCTTGTAGCTCCCTGAGGGTCTGGTCTCAGGGGCTCTACATATAACACAACAGATTACTCTGAACAGTCACCGGAAGTGAGAAGTTCTCTTTAAGAATCTCACATGTTTCTGTGGTTCTTCACTTTACAGGGACTTCACCCTAAAGATGTGACCCTTGATGGCCCATAGACCTGGTGATCAAAGAGGGCCAGGCTCTACTGATGGCCCAAATTATTCCCTAATATTAATAAGGTTTTATGTCATGAGATGGATCATTAAAATCATTTGGGCTACATGGTAAGAAAGGGTCTCTGTTGGGCTAGTGGTCTGTCCCTGGTGGTCCAAGGAAGTAAGAGTTAAAAGCTCCACCCTTGGTCTGCTTTTTGGATGTCTCTATGACAGAAGGTCCCTGCACAATTTCCTAGAACCCATCAATCTGCAAAGAATTTATGATGAGTCCATCCGCACTTTCCGTCCGGTCCTGCGTCTCTGTACAGAAGCCCTGACTGTATCCGTGTAGAAGAAATAGCAGAAAAGACACTGAAGAGTCAGAGAAAATCAGATAAAATCAGAGGAATTTCTGTGAGTAAAGGACTCGTGTCTGCTCGTGTCTCCGCCGGTCCCCACGCTGCGCACCTGTGTATGGCAGCTCACCCGCTGGGAAGCTATTCTTTGATTTCCACCTTTGATATCTGGTTATTAAACACAGTCAGATCCTGTGTAATTGCTGCAAAATAACAAAAACATTTTCCGGTTGTAAAATATAGTAACAGACGTCTCGTTATAATGAGCCACTGATATTTCATACAGTAGATGTGAGCTCAATGACCGCTCTAGTCCTGGGGCCACTACGTATCACCGCACCGGAACATGGGCCACTACGTATCACCGCACCGGAACATGGGCCACCACCTATCACTGCACCGGAACATGGGCCACCACCTATCACTGCACCGGAACATGGGCCACCACCTATCACTTCACCGGAACATGGGCCACCACCTATCACTGCACCGGAACATGGGCCACCACCTATCACTGCACCGGAACATGGGCCACTACCTATCACTGCACCGGAACATGGGCCACTACCTATCACTGCACCGGAACATGGGCCACTACCTATCACTGCACCGGAACATGGGCCACCACCTATCACTGCACCGGAACATGGGCCACCACCTATCACTGCACGGGAAAATGGGTCACTACCCATCACTGCACCGGAACATGGGCCATCACCCATCACTGCACCGGAACATGGGCCACTACGTATCACCGCACCGGAACATGGGCCACTACCTATCACTGCACTGGAATATGGGCCACCACCTATCACTGCACGGGAAAATGGGTCACTACCCATCACTGCACCGGAACATGGGCCACCACCTATCACTGCACCGGAACATGGGCCACCACCTATCACTGCACCGGAACATGGGCCACCACCTATCACTGCACCGGAACATGGGCCACCACCTATCACTGCACCGGAACATGGGCCACCACCTATCACTGCACCGAAACATGGACTACTACCTATCACTGCACCGGAACATGGGCCACCACCTATCACTGCACCGGAACATGGGCCATCACCTATCACTGCACCGGAACATGGGCCACTACGTATCACCGCACCGGAACATGGGCCACCACCTATCACTGCACCGGAACATGGGCCACTACCTATCACTGCACGGAAAAATGGGTCACTACCCATCACTGCACCGGAACATGGGCCACCACCTATCACTGCACCGGAACATGGGCCACCACCTATCACTGCACCGGAACATGGGCCACTACCTATCACCGCACCGGAACATGGGCCACTACCTATCACTGCACTGGAATATGGGCCACCACCTATCACTGCACGGGAAAATGGGTCACTACCCATCACTGCACCGGAACATGGGCCACCACCTATCACTGCACCGGAACATGGGCCACCACCTATCACTGCACCGGAACATGGGCCACCACCTATCACTGCACCGGAACATGGGCCACTACGTATCACCGCACCGGAACATGGGCCACTACCTATCACTGCACTGGAATATGGGCCACCACCTATCACTGCACGGGAAAATGGGTCACTACCCATCACTGCACCGGAACATGGGCCACCACCTATCACTGCACCGGAACATGGGCCACCACCTATCACTGCACCGGAACATGGGCCACCACCTATCACTGCACCGGAACATGGGCCACCACCTATCACTGCACCGGAACATGGGCCACCACCTATCACTGCACCGAAACATGGACTACTACCTATCACTGCACCGGAACATGGGCCACCACCTATCACTGCACCGGAACATGGGCCATCACCTATCACTGCACCGGAACATGGGCCACTACGTATCACCGCACCGGAACATGGGCCACCACCTATCACTGCACCGGAACATGGGCCACTACCTATCACTGCACGGAAAAATGGGTCACTACCCATCACTGCACCGGAACATGGGCCACCACCTATCACTGCACCGGAACATGGGCCACCACCTATCACCGCACCGGAACATGGGCCACTACCTATCACTGCACCGGAACATGGGCCACCACCTATCACTGCACCGGAACATGGGCCACCACCTATCACTGCACCGGAACATGGGCCACCACCTATCACTGCACCGGAACATGGGCCACCACCTATCACTGCACCGGAACATGGGCCACCACCTATCACTGCACCGAAACATGGACTACTACCTATCACTGCACCGGAACATGGGCCACCACCTATCACTGCACCGGAACATGGGCCATCACCTATCACTGCACCGGAACATGGGCCACTACGTATCACCGCACCGGAACATGGGCCACCACCTATCACTGCACCGGAACATGGGCCACTACCTATCACTGCACGGAAAAATGGGTCACTACCCATCACTGCACCGGAACATGGGCCACCACCTATCACTGCACCGGAACATGGGCCACCACCTATCACTGCACCGGAACATGGGCCACTACCTATCACCGCACCGGAACATGGGCCACTACCTATCACTGCACTGGAATATGGGCCACCACCTATCACTGCACGGGAAAATGGGTCACTACCCATCACTGCACCGGAACATGGGCCACCACCTATCACTGCACCGGAACATGGGCCACCACCTATCACTGCACCGGAACATGGGCCACCACCTATCACTGCACCGGAACATGGGCCACTACGTATCACCGCACCGGAACATGGGCCACTACCTATCACTGCACTGGAATATGGGCCACCACCTATCACTGCACGGGAAAATGGGTCACTACCCATCACTGCACCGGAACATGGGCCACCACCTATCACTGCACCGGAACATGGGCCACCACCTATCACTGCACCGGAACATGGGCCACCACCTATCACTGCACCGGAACATGGGCCACCACCTATCACTGCACCGGAACATGGGCCACCACCTATCACTGCACCGAAACATGGACTACTACCTATCACTGCACCGGAACATGGGCCACCACCTATCACTGCACCGGAACATGGGCCATCACCTATCACTGCACCGGAACATGGGCCACTACGTATCACCGCACCGGAACATGGGCCACCACCTATCACTGCACCGGAACATGGGCCACTACCTATCACTGCACGGAAAAATGGGTCACTACCCATCACTGCACCGGAACATGGGCCACCACCTATCACTGCACCGGAACATGGGCCACCACCTATCACCGCACCGGAACATGGGCCACTACCTATCACCGCACCGGAACATGGGCCACTACCTATCACTGCACCGGAACATGGGCCACCACCTATCACTGCACCGGAACATGGGCCACCACCTATCACTGCACCGGAACATGGGCCACCACCTATCACTGCACCGGAACATGGGCCACTACCTATCACTGCACCGGAACATGGGCCACTACCTATCACTGCACCGGAAGATGGGCCACTACCTATCACTGCACCGGAACATGGGCCACTACCTATCACTGCACCGGAACATGGGCCACCACCTATCACCGCACCGGAACATGGGCCACCACCTATCACTGCACGGGAACATGGGCCACCACCTATCACTGCACCGGAACATGGGCCACCACCTATCACTGCACCGGAACATGGGCCACCACCTATCACTGCACCGGAAGATGGGCCACTACCCATCACCGCACCGGAACATGGGCCACTACCTATCACTGCACCGGAACATGGGCCACTACCTATCACTGCACCGGAACATGGGCCACCACCTATCACTGCACCGGAACATGGGCCACCACCTATCACTGCAGCGGAACATGGGCCACTACCTATCACTGCACTGGAACATGGGCCACCACCTAGCACCGCACCGGAACATGGGCCACCACCTATCACCGCACCGGAACATGGGCCACCACCTATCACTGCACCGGAACATGGGCCACCACCTATCACTGCACCGGAACATGGGCCACCACCTATCACTGCACCGGAACATGGGCCACCACCTATCACTGCACCGGAACATGGGCCACCACCTATCACTGCACCGGAACATGGGCCACCACCTATCACTGCACCGGAACATGGGCCACTACCTATCACTGCACCGGAACATGGGCCACTACCTATCACTGCACCGGAACATGGGCCACCACCTATCACTGCACCGGAACATGGGCCACCACCTATCACTGCACCGAAACATGGACTACTACGTATCACTGCACCGGAACATGGGCCACCACCTATCACTGCACCGGAACATGGGCCACTACCTATCACTGCACCGGAACATGGGCCACTACCTATCACTGCACGGAAAAATGGGTCACTACCCATCACTGCACCGGAACATGGGCCACTACCCATCACTGCACCGGAACATGGGCCACCACCTATCACTGCACCGGAACATGGGCCACCACCTATCACTGCACCGGAACATGGGCCACTACCTATCACCGCACCGGAACATGGGCCACTACCTATCACTGCACCGGAACATGGGCCACCACCTATCACTGCACCGGAACATGGGCCACCACCTATCACTGCACCGGAACATGGGCCACCACCTATCACTGCACCGGAACATGGGCCACTACCTATCACTGCACCGGAACATGGGCCACTACCTATCACTGCACCGGAAGATGGGCCACTACCTATCACTGCACCGGAACATGGGCCACCACCTATCACCGCACCGGAACATGGGCCACCACCTATCACCGCACCGGAACATGGGCCACCACCTATCACTGCACCGGAACATGGGCCACCACCTATCACTGCACCGGAACATGGGCCACCACCTATCACCGCACCGGAACATGGGCCACCACCTATCACCGCACCGGAACATGGGCCACCACCTATCACTGCACCGGGACATGGGCCACCACCTATCACTGCACCGGAACATGGGCCACCACCTATCACTGCACCGGAACATGGGCCACCACCTATCACTGCACCGGAACATGGGCCACCACCTATCACTGCACCGGAACATGGGCCACC
This sequence comes from Anomaloglossus baeobatrachus, assembly GCF_048569485.1. Lineage (NCBI taxonomy): Eukaryota > Metazoa > Chordata > Amphibia > Anura > Aromobatidae > Anomaloglossus > Anomaloglossus baeobatrachus. Next base: position 13,104,256 of record NC_134362.1, on the reverse strand, counting down.
ACCTATCACTGCACCGGAACATGGGCCACTACCTATCACTGCACCGGAACATGGGCCACTACCTATCACTGCACCGGAACATGGGCCACTACCTATCACTGCACCGGAACATGGGCCACCACCTATCACTGCACCGGAACATGGGCCACCACCTATCACTGCACCGGAACATGGGCCACCACCTATCACTGCACCGGAACATGGGCCACCACCTATCACTGCACCGGAACATGGGCCACTACCTATCACTGCACCGGAACATGGGCCACCACCTATCACTGCACCGGAACATGGGCCACTACCTATCACTGCATCGGAACATGGACTACTACCTATCACTGCACCGGAACATGGGCCACTACCTATCACTGCACCGGAAGATGGGCCACTACCTATCACTGCACCGGAACATGGGCCCCTACCTATCACTTCACCGGAACATGGGTCACCACCTATCACTGCACCGGAACATGGGCCACCACCTATCACTGCACCGGAACATGGGCCACCACCTATCACTGCACCGGAACATGGGCCACTACCTATCACTGCACCGGAACATGGGCCCCTACCTATCACTATACCAGAAGATAGGCCATTACCTATCACTGCACCGGAACATGGGCCACCACCTATCACTGCACCGGAACATGGGCCACCACCTATCACTGCACCGGAACATGGGCCACTACCTATCACTGCACCGGAACATGGGCCCCTACCTATCACTATACCAGAAGATAGGCCATTACCTATCACTGTAGCGGAAGGTGGGACACTACTTATCACTGCACGGGAAGATGGGCCACTACCTATCACTGCACAGGAAGATGGGCCACTACCTATCACTTCACGGGAAAATGGGCCACTACCTATCACTGCACTGCAAGATGGGCTACTCCCTATTACTACAACGGAAGATGGGCTACCCCCTATTACTACACTGGAAGATGTGCCCCCCCTCCACCGATTACTGCACAAGAACATGGGCCACTTCCTATTACTGCACTAGTCCTTGGGCCACTAACTATAAATGCATCGGAAGATGGGCTACCCGCTATTACTACACTGGAAGATGGGCCACCCTCTATTACTGCAGAAGAACATAGGCCACTGCCAATTACTGCACTGGTCTTTGGGCAACTATCAATCATTGCATCAGGAGATGGGCTACCCCCTATTACTGCACTAGTCCTTGGGCTACCGCCTATTACTGCACCGCAAGATGGGCTACCCCCTATTACTACACCGTAAGATGGGCTACCCCCTATTACTGTACCACAAGATGGGCTACCCCCTATTACTGCACCGCAAGATGGACTGCCCCCTATTACTACACCAAAAGATGGGCCGCCCCCTGTTACTACACTAGAAGATGAGCTGCCCCTATTACTGCAACGGAACATGGGCTACTACCTATTACTGCACTGGTAATTGGGCTACCCCCTATTAGTGCACCACAATATGGGCTACCACTTATTACTGCACCGCAATATGGGCTACCCCCTATTATTGCATTGGAATATAGGCTACCCCCTATTAGAGCAACGGAACATGGGCCACTACCTATTACTGCAGTGGTAATTGGGCTACCCCCTATTACTGCACCGGAATATGGGCCACCCCCTATTACTACACCGGAAGATGGGCCATCACCTATTACTGTACCGGAACATGGGCCACTACTTATCACTGTATCGGAAGATGGGCCACCACCCATTACTGCACCGGAACATGGGCCACTACTTATCACTGTATCGGAGGATGGGCTACCCCCTATTACTGCACTGGTCCACAGACTGCCCCTGTCCCTTAATTAGTTGTATCTGGAATTGGATCACCACCAATCTGATATTGTTGGCCCATCCTAAATACAAGGAAGCCTCTGTATTCTTTCCTTAAAAGATGAACTGCCGAAGTCAGGAAACGTTATAAGAGGATTAGCCAGTGTCGAGCTTCATTGCTTTCATCTTCATTAAAGAGCAGCGCATTCCTATTCATCATGGTCACATTGACAGAAGTCAGTTTTATTAGGAAGAGCCGCAGCATAAAATATAAGGAAAGTCGGAGAAATCCATCAGGGTCCAGGCGGGCGGCCTTGTTGATATATTTCCATGAGATTAGTGATATGCATGGTCTTATGTGCCCAGATTCTCGAAATCCATTACACATAGATATATATATATATATATATATATATATATATATATATATATATATCTTTCAGGCAGCCAGCGTCTCCCCTCTTTGATGGTGGCGGAGATGTGCCGCGGTCTGTGATCACCGGTGGAGAACACACAGCTCTTCTTTATTCATTGCCGGAAGCTGATTGCGGGATAAAGCCGCTGTATATTGTGAGACGAGGGGTCGCCATCCTTCTTGTTAGCGGAATTTGGAGAGTGCGCCCGGTAAGTTTTTATTAACTCGGCCCAGATTGTATCTCGGCAGAAAGACTTGTTCTTTATAAATTCCAAGAACAAAATGTGAAAGGTCGTTTATTCTGACTACATGAGAGGAAGAATCTCACCCGGACATCATAAGCCTGAGCAAATGTACGGCACCAATCGGAAGATAAAGAGCCGGAACGCGTGGATATTCACTACAATGTAACAATATATATATTTCTTCGCATTTAATACAATGACGAGCGCCGCCGTCCCCTCCCGGAGGAGCAGGATAGGGCTTCATATTCTGGGGCTCTTTGCACCCACCACATTATCTGAGCCACCACCAGAATCCTCAAGTAGAGTTAGGATCTCACACATCGATGGTGATGACCTGAAAGCCCAAAGCTGACTAGAAGAGAAACATCCGATGATGCACACACGTAATTACCTAACCGCTGCAGACAAGTACAGGCTGCAAAAAAACCAAGCTGTGACAAATGTTCAATAAACATGCAACATTACAAGCATGTGAATTGCAGCCTCAAGACTAGAAAAAAACCAAGGAGAAAATTGTAGAAAAAATACCCTGACTATAAATAAATAAATTGCAAGTGCTTAATAAACAGGGTACTTAGTATATACATTTTTGCAAAAAGGTAAGAAGCTGTCTCACCTCGTCACGGTGTACCCATCTGAGACAGTCCCTAACCTACTAAAGTTAAAAACATATTCTGTACCTGACTAGTGTCATGTCAAAACTTCAATGGGTTTTTTTCTAGTCTTGAGGCTGCAATTCACATGCTTGTAATGTTGCATGTTTATTGAACATTTGTCACAGCTCAGTTTTTTGGTTTTTTTGTCTGTTATCTTGCTTTAATGCAAGTTGGGGGTGCAGCCCTCCTGATACTGAGGCTGAACAATTACCTGCTTCTCACTTTTTGCTGTGTATTTAATCTGGGACCCAGCTAACCACTTTACCATCCATATTGAAGTTTTGACATGACACTAGTCAGGTACAGAATATGTTTTTAACTTTAGTAGGTTAGGGACTGTCTCAGATGGGTACACCGTGACGAGGTGAGACAGCTTCTTACCTTTTTGCAAAAATGTATATACTAAGTACCCTGTTTATTAAGCACTTGCAATTTATTTATTTATAGTCAGGGTATTTTTTCTACAATTTTCTCCTTGGTTTTTTTCTAGTCTTGAGGCTGCAATTCACATGTTTGTAATGTTGCATGTTTATTGAACATTTGTCACAGCTCAGTTTTTTGGTTTTTTTGTCTGTTATCTTGCTTTAATGCAAGTTGGGGGCGCAGCCCTCCTGATACTGAGGCTGAACAATTACCTGCTTCTCACTTTTTGCTGTGTATTTTATCTGGGACCCAGCTAACCACTTTACCATCCATATTGAAGTTTTGACATGACACTAGTCAGGTACAGAATATGTTTTTAACTTTGGTAGGTTAGGGACTGTCTCAGATGGGTACACCGTGACGAGGTGAGACAGCTTCTTACCTTTTTTGCAAAAATGTATATACTAAGTACCCTGTTTATTAAGCACTTGCAATTTATTTATTTATAGTCAGGGTATTTTTTCTACAATTTTCTCCTTGGTTTTTTTCAAGTACAGGCTGCAGCGGTGCTGGGATTTCCAAATTGTGCAGACAGTGCTTCCAGTGCCCTCCACAGACCTCCAAAGAGGCCTGCACTGGAATCAAGGAGGGCAAAAGTCCAATGGTGTGCATGCCAAAGAAACAATAATCTAACCAATAAACAGCTGCACTCTGAGACGCTGAGGTATATATTGAATAAAGGAACTTGGATATGCATGTCTGCTAAGGGAATAAATTTAACAATTGAGACACTAAGCGTATAAAAAAGGCCATTTTTTTTCAAGCCCAGCAGCCAGCATCAAGGCGTATCCAGGGTCCCTATCTAGTGATGCCTCTATCTAGGCTTAAAAGCCTTCAATTTTATGGGCGAGTAGGAACCAGCTACTAGGAAATTAAAAATCACTTTAGGCTGATGGGTAGGAGTGCTCAGTCAGAAGGCATGACCCCATAATGCAATATAAGAAAACTGATGGCACTTCCGAACAGGCAAATGTGAACAGGTGCATGCTGAACATGAAATAAACTAACAAATAAAGAGCTGCACTCTGAGACGCTGAGGTATACAGGCATTGAATAGAGGAACTCAGACATGCAATTTTTGCTAAGAAAATAAATAAAAGAAATTGAGACAGCTAATAACAAAAGGCCAGTTTTATGTGAGCCCAGCAGCCAGCGTCAAGGCGTATCACATACGCTGGATCCCTATCTAGTAACTAGGATCCCTTCTGCTAAGGAAAAAAAAATGTGGCACTTAGCTTAATATCTCAATTTTAACATTTATTTCCTTAGCAGAAATGTATGTCAAAGTTCCTATATTCAATATCTGTATACCTCAGCGTCTCAGAGTGCAGCTGTTTATTTGTTAGTTTCTTTAATGTACAGCATGCACCTGTTCACATTTGTCTGTTCAGAAGTGCCATTAGTTTTCTTATATTTCATTATGAGGTAATACCTTCTGACTGCTACTTATCAGCTTAATGCGATTTTTCATTTCCTAGTAGCAGGTTCCCACCCGCCCATAAAATTGTAGGCTTTTCAGAATAGATAAAGGTATTACTAGCTAGGGACCCAGCATACAGGATACTCCTTGACACTGGCTACTGGGCTCACATAAAACTGGATTTTTTATTAGCTAAGTGTCTGAATTTTTTTTATTTATTTCCTTAGCAGAAATGTATGACCAAATTCCTACTTTCAATGTCTGTATGCGTCTCGGAGTGCAGCTCTTTGTTATTTATTTCATGTTCAGCATGCACCTGTTCACATTTGTTTGTTCAGAAGTCCTGTCAGTTTTCTTATATTGCATTATGGGGTCATGCCTTCTGACTGAGCAATCCTACTCATCAGCCTAAGGTAATTTTTAATTTCCTAGTAGCAGGGTCCTACTCGCCCATAAAATTGCATGTTCTTCAGCATATATAGAGGTATTACTAGATAGGGAACCAGCACACAGGATATGCTTTGATGCTGGCTGCTGGGCTTGCATAAAACTGGCCTTTTTTTATACTCTACATGTCTTAATTGTTCAATTTATTCTCTAAGCAGAAATGCATGTCTAAGTTCCTATGTTCAATGTCTGTATACCTCAGCGTCTCAGAATGCAGTTCTTTATTTGTTAGTTTCTTTAATGTTCAGCATGCACCTGTTTACATTTGTCTGGTCAGAAGTGCCGTCAGTTTTCTTATATTCCATTATGAGGTAATGCCTTCTGACTGCTACTCATCAGCTTAATACGATTTTTCATTTCCTAGTAGTAGGTTCCTAACCGCCCATAAAATTGTAGGCTTTTCAGAATAGACAGAGGGATTACTAGATAGGGACCCAGCATACAGGATACTCCTTGACACTGGCTACTGGGCTCACATAAAACTGGATTTTTTATTACTAAGTGTCTGAATTTTTTTTTATTTATTTCCTTAGCAGAAATGTATGACCAAATTCCTACATTCAATATAAATTGTCTCGGAGTGCAGCTCTTTGTTATTTATTTCATGTTCAGCATGCACCTGTTCACATTTGTCTGTTCAGAAGTACCGTCAGTTTTCTTATATTGCATAGGAGGTCATGCCTTTTGACTGAGCAATCCTACTCATCAGCCTAAGGTGATTTTTAATTTCCTAGTAGCAGGGTCCTACTCGCCCATAAAATTACAGGTTCTTCAGCCTATATAGAGGCATTTCTAGATAGGAACCCAGCATACAGGATACGCCTTGATGCTTGTTGCTGGGCTTGCAAAAAATTGGCCTTTTTTATATTTTAAGTGTCTCAATTGTTACATTTATTCCCTTTGCAGAAATGCATGACCAAATTCCTCTATTCAATGTCTGTATACCTGAGCATCTCAGAGTGCAGCTGTTTATTTGTTAGTTTATTTCATGTTCAGCATGCACCTGTTCACATTTGTCTGTTCAGAAGTGCCGTCAGTTTTTTTTATATTGCATTATGGGGTCATGCCTTTGGACTGAGCACTCCTACTTATCAGCCTAAGGTGATTATTAATTTCCTAGTAGCAGGTTCCTATTCGCCCATTAAATTGCAGGCTTTTCAGCCACAATCCAACAGCGTCTCTAAATAGTGAGAGGGGTTTTCATGATTTACATCCATGCTGCTTGAATTACAAAGCATAGCGGATTTTCTACACTAAAAACACAACAGAAAAAAAAAAATTGCATTTACGCTGCGTGTGAACACTGCCTTAGACTAGGAGCACTGGTCCTCGACTCTCCGCTCCCGCAGCTGCAGACGCCGCAGGGATACGAGTAGTTCTGTTCTTTCCGTGCTTGTTCTATTGTGGAGACAACTTGGTCTCGTCTCAAGTTATCAAGATGTTCTCTCTGCGACGACTTTTGTGGTTTTCACTTATTATCTGGTGTAAATATCTGGAATGAGCGTCTCGCGAAATGTCAAGATGGTCAGAAGCTACGTTTATACAGTACATGGAACAAAGAAGGAAAAGGAAGGAGAACATGAAGCCTGGTAAAATCCAAGCACGACACCGCAGGACACGGCCGCCAGAGAACGTAACAACAAGATCGTAACGTAAGAAGCGGCCGATCACATAAGATGATTATGTATCTGCATCATTCCTATACTAGAAAGGGGTTTCCAGGATGAGACAAATATGGCGGGCTACTTCCAGAAATGGCGCCCCCCTATCTATAGGTTGTGTTGGATATTGCAGCTCAGCACAGGTGAAAGTGGGAAAGGCGGAGCTGCAATACCAGACACAACCTGAGGGCAGACATGGCGCTGTTTGATGGAGAAAGAAATCAGGCTTTTCTAGTTTTAGACAAAAGCTTTTAACTTAATGCTTTTTGGTAAATAGAAAGGGTCAGCCATGACAGCATTGTGGCAGAAATAGAGAAAAGTCTAAAAGCATGCATAAGACACTTATTGGTTGTCATGGGGGCATTGTGTCTTTCATGGGGGCATTGTGTCTTTCATGGGGGCATTGTGGCCTTCATGGGGGCATTGTGTCTTTCATGGGGGCATTGTGGCCTTCATGGGGGCATTGCATCTGTCATGGGGGCTCTGTGGCTGTGATGGGGTAATTGCATCTGTCATGGGGGCATTGTGGCTGTATTGGGGACATTGTGGTTGCCATGGGGACATTGTGGTTGCCATGGGGGCATTGTGGCTGTTATGGGGGCATTGTGGTTGCCATGGGGGCATTGTGGCTGTTATGGGGGCATTGTGGTTGCCATGGGGGCATTGTGGCTGTTATGGGGGCATTGTGGTTGCCATGGGGGCATTGTGGTTGCCATGGGGGCATTGTGGTTGCCATGGGGGCATTGTGGCTGTTATGGGGGCATTGTGGCTGTTATGGGGGCATTGTGGTTGCCATGGGGGCATTGTGGCTGTTATGGGGGCATTGTGGCTGTCCTGGGGGCATTGTGGCTGTTATGGGGGCTTTGTGCTTGCCGTGGGGTGCTGTACAACTGAACATCCTAATTATCCTAAACAGCAATGGATGCATGAGAGTAATAAACTGATCATACTGAAAATTGTACTAAAGAAAAAAAAATCTTTATTGGTATACATGAAGAGGGAGAGTATATAGCTATAAACGTATAGTAACTGCATGTATGTGAGGTTATATAGGGTGAACCCCGATAAGTGTCCCCTGACCTCTCGCTTAGGCCTCAATCATAATGACTGTGTTATAGTAATACAGTCTGGGTTATCAATAGCAACCAACCAGAGCTCAGCTTCCATGTTACCAGAGCAGCCAACCAGAGCTCAGCTTCCATGTTACCAGAGCAGCCAACCAGAGCTCAGCTTCCATGTTACCAGAGCAGCCAACCAGAGCTCAGCTTCCATGTTACCAGAGCAGCCAATCAGAGCTCAGTTTCCATGTTACCAGAGCAGCCAATCAGAGCTCAGTTTCCATGTTACCAGAACAGCCAATTAGGGGTGAGCTTCCATGATACCAGAGCAGCCAATTAGGGGTGAGCTTCCATGATACCCGAGCAGCCAATCACAGCCCAGCTTCCATGTTACGCGAGCAGCCAGTCAGAGCTCAGCTTTCACTTTACCTCAGCAGTGTGAGGAGTGCCTGCGGCTGGTGTTTCTCTGTGGAGGGCGGCAGTGATGTGTGAGCACAATGTGGCGGTGTGATAGTGGAGGTGATGTACACACAGGGCCAGTCACACACACCGTCCGCTGGTCAGTGGCCGCTTCTCGCTTCAGTAATACGCTATATACACGTGTGGTATTGCAGTGACGTGGTGCGAGATGTGGCCTTGGCCATATATAATAGACTGTAGACGTCCAGGAGATGAGGCCCCAGGACACCGACCTGAGAGTGACCCTAGCAGAACAACATGGCGCCGTGTATGTCAATCTCCAAACCTGACACCACCGACTGTCAGCAGCGTGAATACCGCTGCCACCAGTGCACTGGGATTGACAGTCCCAGCAAATTCAGGACTGTTGGCAGCGGTGGGGCGCTGGTGGAACAGGCAGAAGCTACTCCTTTCCTGACAGACATATCACTTAGTGTGGGTGCGACCCCTGGGACCCCAACAATCCCCTGATCAGGACTCGGAGACCCAGAGAAGGTGCAGCCGCGCCCTGGATGGAGGGGAGACACGCGTCCTCCATTCATTGTCTATGGGGATGCCCAGGGATGGAGGGGAGACACGCGTCCTCCATTCATTGTCTATGGGGATGCCCAGGGATGGAGGGGAGACACGCGTCCTCCATTCATTGTCTATGGGGATGCCCAGGCATGGAGGGGAGACACGCGTCCTCCATTCATTGTCTATGGGGATGCCTAGGGATGGAGGGGAGACACGCGTCCTCCATTCATTGTCTATGGGGATGCCCAGGGATGGAGGGGAGACACGCGTCCTCCATTCATTGTCTATGGGGATGCCCAGGGATGGAGGGGAGACACGCGTCCTCCATTCATTGTCTATGGGGATGCCTAGGGATGGAGGGGAGACACGCGTCCTCCATTCATTGTCTATGGGGATGCCCAGGGATGGAGGGGAGACACGCGTCCTCCATTCATTCTCTATGGGGATGCCCAGGGATGGAGGGGAGACACGCGTCCTCCATTCATTGTCTATGGGGATGCCCAGGGATGGAGGGGAGACACGCGTCCCCCATTCATTGTCTATGGGGATGCCCAGGGATGGAGGGGAGACACGCGTCCTCCATTCATTCTCTATGGGGATACCCAGGGATGGAGGGGAGACACGCGTCCTCCATTCATTCTCTATGGGGATACCCAGGGATGGAGGGGAGCCACGCGTCCTCCATTCTTTGTCTATGGAGATACCCAGGGATGGAGGGGAGCCGCGCATACTCCCTTCATTATATATAGGGATACCCAGGGATGGAGGGGAGACACGCGTCCTCCATTCATTGTCTATGGGGATGCCCAGGGATGGAGGGGAGCCACGCATCCTCCATTCATTCTCTATGGAGATACCCAGGGATGGAGGGGAGACACGCGTCCTCCATTCATTCTCTATGGAGATACCAAGGGATGGAGGGGAGCCGCGCATCCTCCATTCATTCTCCATGGGGATACCCAGGGAAGGAGGGGAGCCGCGCATCATCTATTCATAGTCTATGGGGATACCCAGGGATGGAGGGGAACCGCGCATCCTCCCTTCATTGTCTATGGGGATACCCAGGAAAGGAGGGGAACCGCGCATCCTCCCTTCATTGTATATAGGGATACCCAGGGATGGAGGGGAGCCACGCATCCTCCATTCATTGTCTATGGAGATACCCAGGGATGGAGGGGAGCCGCGCATCCTCCATTCATTGTCTATGGAGATACCCAGGGATGGAGGGGAGCCGCGCATCCTCCCTTCATTGTCTATGGGGATACCCAGGAAAGGAGGGGAACCGCGCATCCTCCCTTCATTGTATATAGGGATGCCCAGGGATGGAGGGGAGCCACGCATCCTCCATTCATTGTCTATGGAGATACCCAGGGATGGAGGGGAGCCGCGCATCCTCTATTCATTGTCTATGGAGATACCCAGGGATGGAGGGGAACCGCGCATCCTCCCTTCATTGTCTATGGGGATACCCAGGAAAGGAGGGGAACCGCGCATCCTCCCTTCATTGTATATAGGGATACCCAGGGAAGGAGGGGAGCCACGCATCCTCCATTCATTCTCTATGGAGATCCCCAGGGATGGAGGGGAGCCGCGCATCCTCCATTCATTGTCTATGGGGATGCCCAGGGATGGAGGGGAGCCACGCATCCTCCCTTCATTGTCTATGGGGATTCCCAGGGATGGAGGGGAGACACACGTCCTCCATTCATTGTCTATAGGGGATACGCAGGGATGGAGGGGAGCCGCGCATCCTCCCTTCATTGTCTATGGGGATTCCCAGGGATGGAGGGGAGACACACGTCCTCCATTCATTGTCTATAGGGGATACGCAGGGATGGAGGGGAGCCGCGCATCCTCCCTTCATTGTCTATGGGGATACCCGGGGATGGAGGGGAGACACGCGTCCTCCATTCATTGTCTATAGGGGATACGCAGGGATGGAGGGGAGCCGCGCATCCTCCATTCATTGTCTATAGGGGATACGCAGGGATGGAGGGGAGCCGCGCATCCTCCATTCATTGTCTATGGAGATACCCAGGGATGGAGGGGAGCCGCGCATCCTCCATTCATTGTCTATGGAGATACCCAGGGATGGAGGGGAGCCGCGCATCCTTCATTCATTGTCTATGGAGATACCCAGGGATGGAGGGGAGACACGCGTCCTCCATTCATTGTCTATGGGGATACCATGCACTGTACTATTTCCATCAGTCTCATAGACAATGAATAGAGCATGTGCGGCTCTCCTTCATCCAGAGCCAATATTCTCAGGGATTTTCGGAGCCCCAATTCAAGGGGTCAGCAATTAGGCTATAGATAGGGAATAGCTTATTTTTTTTTTAGAATAATCCTTTAAATATGTAAATAATGCAGGAGCAACACGGCTCCTCATTTATGCAGTGCAGCCGTTACATAAGTACTACAGCTCCCAGCACGCCCTTATATTTTCGTTATACTGATCCGTGGAAATGTCAGTGTTAATTTTGGCCCATTTTGCGCCTTTCTTGCTTCCGTGTGTATCCAGGACCCAGAGACATGTTGGGGGTTGGTGCAGTTCTGTTCGCCGTCTGCTGCTGCGGCGTCAGAGCCAGATGTTCCTTCTTCAGCATTCGCCTGTCAGATGTTCTCTGCCTTTCAGTAATTACCCGAACAACAGGGTCGAGAAGACAAGTCCGACTCTACGTGAGCCTTAATCAACCAAAGGGAGAAGAAAACCTACAGTCCCCAGACGGCCGGCAGCGCAGGGCAGCGCCGTCCAGCACACGGACAGCAGAAAGGATGGAGAGTACAATTAACAAAAGCAAGGCGGCCACGCTTCTCTGCACTCGCCTGCGCCTAATTTACTATGAAAGCAGATGCAGCCCTCTGATTATAAGGGCCCGGGATGGGAAAGATTCACTTTTATCTCCTTATTGTTTAGGGTTTCCATTAATGACGTAAAAAAGAAATGATACGATTTACGCTTTGGCGGTAACTAGAGCAGGATGCGCCAATCAATGCATCATTCCCCTATTACGGTGCTCTTCTCCCACCTCCCAAATCTGCATCTTAACCCCATTCCCTTCTGGGCTGCTGATCTGTGCCCTGACCCGGCGGATTTCTTGATTCTCCTCTTCTTTGGGGAGTTTTTGAAGGAATTTTTCATTTCTTGAAGATCTTTTTGAAGCCTTTTGTTTTTTTTTTGTCTGCAGCCTTTTGATTTGCACAGTAACAAGCTGCACTTTCTTTTTTCTCACCAGGCGTTTTCCAAAACTTGCTCTGATCCGCTACACTCCAGGTTATCTGACTCCGGACCGTTACCGGACTACGCCTCTTTCTATCCCCTTAAAGGGAATCTGTCACTAGGATTGTGCTCCCCCATTTGAAAGCAGCATAATGTAGAGACAGAGACCCTGATTCCAGCGAGGTGTAACTTACGGACCTGTTTGCTGTCATTTTGATAAAATCAGTGTTTTCTCTGCTGCAGATCGAGCAGTTATACAGAGCTGATGAATATGCTGGACTACTTGCAGCACGCCATGTAGTCCTGTAATGATAATCTACTGCTGATTAAACAGTTATTTTATCAAAACCACACTAAGCAGAACAGTAAGTGGCACATCGTTGGAATCAGGATCCCTGTCTCTACATTATGCTGCAGATTAAGTGGCAAAAACCTGGTTATTCCCTTTAGTCTTGACATTATCTCCTGGTAACGGACCCCAGAACGTTTGACTATCCTGCCTCATGACTTGCCTGTGTAGTGACTAGCATCACACCAATGGTATCAGCTTGATCATGGAAGTTGCTAGGTTGGCACCATTGTAGTGGGAGATCCTGGGCCCCTGGAGGCCTCTGGTGGGCCACTGTGACCCCATGGTTTTGAATTATGACCCCCTTTGTCATGTGGTAGCACCAGTATACATTTTGTATCAGAGTTCAAGCACATTATGCACCACTCTAGTGTTTTTGGTTTTTTTTTTACCACTGGAGTGATACATTAAATCAAAGTCCCCTGCCTTGTCTTAAACTCACCCTCTGGCGTTTTCATCCTTTTTTTGACGTTGCTCCAGTCCTGCAGACCTATCTTGTACCCATAACTTCTGAGGGGAGGGAAGTCAGAAGTTATGTCACATGCGCTCGATGCATCCCTTTAAGAGCCAAAAACGAGGCTCTCATAGACTTGTGATCTCTCGCTTCATGAAACACTGGAGCTGCCGACAGGTCACAAATCACTGGAGACCGACAGAAGCGACGCTGGAAAAAGGTGAAGACGTGAATATAAGACAGGGGCAGGGGACTTAGATTTAAAGCACCACGCTAGCGCTGAAATAAATCACTGGAGTGGTGCTTTAAGCCATGTATAGCGACTCTTTGAAAAGGGAATGTGGAACTTGTGATTGTATGAAAAAAAAAAAGATATATTTTTTGTAACATTGTAGCTAATAGCAATGCATGTGTGTTCTTTCTCCTCAGATCCATACATCCGGTCAGGCGTCTGATCAGGGACATAACCTCCCATCAGGTAACTCGGCAGGACGCCTCCATCTGCATAAATGCATCATCGCAATCATCTCCATCTCCAAAATCTACGCCTATCTCTATCATCAGTTCCGAATTTAACGATGAGAAATTCAGCTTATCTCTATCTCCGAAAACAGTCGACTTATATCTGGATACCAGGATCTGGCTCATCTCACACTGATAGGATCTTAAGTGCTTCTTTTAGCAAGAACATCAGATTTTTTAAGATGCACCCTAGAAAGAAAATATTTTGAGATTCATTATGAAGCGAAAACTCTCCAGCCGACTGCGATGGTAGTCACATGGGCCAGCACCACCATGAAATTGGCTCTTTCCAATTCTACGGATGGTACACTTATCAAATGTTGCTAGAAGAAATGAAGGAGTGACATAGGTACGTCCTGGCAAATTACTGTGTTCAAATGATAATGGATGCTTGTAGAGGCATAACTAGAGTTCGATAGGCCCTGATGCAAAATTTAGACCTGCCCCCCCCCCCCCCCACCGTACACCGACACTCAGGAAACAGGATAATTACACTGACACTCGGGGTACAGGATAATGATGCTGACACTTGGCTCATTCCCTCAGTGCCTAGCTTTCCCATCTGAAATCCCTCTTTCTATCAGTACCCCCCTATGTTCTGATATCCATCTTGTGCTCGGCACGCAGCTTCCCCATGCTCTGCTGTACATCTTTACCTCAGCACCCAGCTTTCCCATGCTCTGCTATACATCTTTACCTCAGCACCCAGCTTTTCCTTGATATCAGAGCATGGAAAAGCCTACAGCTGAGTGAAAGAGGTTTAGCAGAGCATGGGAAAGCTGCGTGCTGAGGGAAAGAGCATCTTTCACCCAGCTTTCCCATCCCATGTATCTTTGCCACTCATCCTTGTATATATGTCCCCATCCTGGTACATATGATCTCCATCACGCCGCACACTTTAAAAAAACCCCTAATGATTATACTCACCTTCCCTCTGCTGCCCCGGTGCATGGTGTTCTCTTCTGATAGTTTTTCCACAAGCACTCATATACCCCTACAGAGAAACACACACTGTATACTGTACATACACAATATTACATGCATAGTATACTGTGCACAATATTGCATTTACTGTATACCATATACACACATATACAATACAAACTATTATATACATTATATGCCCATTCCTATACACTATACACTACCCACATACATACTGATATATACTATACACTACCCACATACACACTGATATATACTACCCACATACACACTGATATATACTATACAGTACCCACATACATACGGATATATATACTATACACTACCCACATACATACGGATATATATACTATACACTACCCACATACATACGGATATATATACTATACACTACCCACATACATACGGATATATATACACTATACACTACCCACATACATACGGATATATACTATACACTACCCACATACATACGGATATATATACTATACACTACCCACATACACACTGATATATACTATACAATACCCACATACATACGGATATATACTATATACTACCCACATACATCTAATATATAAAGCTGAATGTGTGTATGTATGTATGTATGTGTATGTCCGGGATTAGCATCTGCACCGTCGCAGCTACAGCCACAAAATTTTGCACACTCACACGTCTGGACCCCGAGAGCGTCATAGGCTATGTTGTGAGGCAAAATGTTAACCCCACGCGTTCCAATTTACCAATCAATTTTGCCCCTATCTACATAATGGGGAAAAAGTGAAATGAAAAGTGTATCCGCACCATCGCATTTACAATCACGAAATTTTGCACAGACACCTCATGTGACCCAGGGAACGTCGTAGACTATGTTTTGACAGGAAAATGTAACCCCGCGCTTTACAGTTACTCTCCAAAAAACCTGCCTCCATTAAAGTAAATGGCGCCTGGAACTACAGGTTATTAGTAGGAGCTGTGATTGGTTGCTATAGGAACAAAACACATTCATAGTATAAGAAGCTTATATGTGAGGTAATAAGGTGTCGGTGGGGAGACGGAGAGAGAGAGACACAGACAGAGAGACAGACAGAAACAGAGAGAGACAGATGGTGAAAGAGACAGACAGAGACAGACGGGGAAAGAGACAGAGAGAGACAGACCTGTAAAGAGACAGACCTGGAAAGAGACAGACAGACATGCAGACAGGGACAGAGACAGGCAGACAGGGAAGGAGGAGACAGCCAGAGAGACAGACAAAGATAAAGGGGAAAGACATAGACCTTAATAGAGACAGACGGGGAAAGAGACAGACAGAGACAGGCAGACAGGGAAAGAGACAGACAGGAAAAGACAGACAAAGAGACGGGGAGACAGACGGGGAAAGCGACAGACCTAGAAAGAGACAGATGGGGAAAGAAAGAGAGAGATACAGACAGTCAGACAAAAAAAGAGACAGACAGAGACAGGCAGACGGGGAAAGAGACAGAGAGATAGAGACAGACAAAAAAGAGACAGACAGACAGGCAGATGGGGAAAGAGACAGACGGGGAAAGAGACAGACGGAGCACATTACTTGGCCAATTTAGTTAAATTGTGTGGAATATCTGTGGTGTTGAAATATATGATGTGAAATGCTTCTATTAGCTTAGTTTTTGCCTTTTAATAATGACATTTATATCTATTTGTTTTGTGGTTTGTGTGCAGAATACATTTTTGTTAATACATTCTATTTTGTTAACAACAGTTATTAACCCGGGCAAAGCCGGGTAGTACAGCTAGTGTATTAATAATTATGTATCATAGAAAATGCTGTCTTGGATTCAGTTGTTAATACTTTGCTGAAAATACAGAAATCTATAGATACATATTGTCCGTGATATAACGTGCAGCCCTCTCCATAGCCCTGGTAGTGTGTGGCGACTGTCCATGGAGCCTTAACTAACGTGTTTATGCCGCCCTGACCTAACCAAGCCTCCAGCAGTACAGTAAAACGGTCATTAAATTCGCTACTAGCCATTGATAATGAGACGACTCTGCTGCCTATGGCCCAGTCTACACAAGTGAGCTACAACAATAAGGAAATTAAAACTTATGGTGTGTATGTGATGCCCTGACAAAATCAGGGTGTCACAGAAGACTGCACCCCTCTTTCAGGTGCAGGATTCTCTCCTCCTTAATCCTCCATCACAACCCCACATTTGGGTACACAACATCAGCCAGCAAAGCCTAGGCACCCACCATTACAATAGGAACACACCAGTGGGCGGGGCCAAGCGGATGGGAGTTCTGAGGTGTGATGGGAGGGGCGAGTTCAGTTAGCCAGATGGAGAGAGTCAGAGGAATGAAGAGAGGAGTGTGGAGTGACAGGATAGTTAGGGGTTAGAGCTCCTGGACTACCGGACTACTGACAAACTGACTAGGTGGCAGTCGGCAGACAGGGCCACAGGCAACGAAGACCGGGTCGCGGGAGACCTTAAGTGGACCGGGGCAGGGTTGTAGCCTGCCGGTATCGACAGTGGGAATCCGGTCCGGAGGCCGTGCACAGACAGGGTACCTAGAGCAAGGACAGCTTCACGCACCTTACTAATTGACCAGCCGGGGACAAGATTTCAGGTCTTGTCCCACAGGAGGCCCAGATAGAGCGAGACGGAAGGCCAACGAGGGGGATAGGGCTCCGCAACTGCCTGCTAAAATCCCACGGGTCAGTTCTCGCGGGCCACAGCTCCCAACACATAAAAGTGGACTTCCCCGTTTCATGCGGAGTAGATGCCAAAAAGGATACAAATACTAAGTGCAGGAGGAAGGGACCCCTGTTTGCTGTACCAGGGTGTGGGACCCGAACGCACCCGCCGGAGGTCACCGGTCACTGGCAATTTGGTTTACCATCTGGACTCTGTGTGAATTTATTGAGGAACTGTGAGTACACCAACTCCATCCGGTCCAACCCTGCAGATTGCGCTCCGCAGCACCATCCCACCTGTATAGGGGCCCCAGGACAACACCTCCCCTACCCGTGGAGGGGAAAACATCCAGCTGCCCCGCTCCATCGGTCCCGGGCATCACCTCCAGCTGCAGCGGCGGTGTCACCAACAATCACCGCACAACACGGGTGGCGTCACTGACAAAACCTCCCCTAAATAATCGTCCCCCTTTTCACTTGCGGGCGACAGATGGGTGCTCAGGCCCGGGTACGACTACCCCTCGAGCCACCGCAACGACCCCGGATCCGAGCGTCTCGAGCAGCCCCGGTCTGTCCCCCTGCCCGCAACATGTACACCCAAGATATAAAAAGTCGTATCATGCTGGGATGATCCTTTCCTAGAATACTCCACCCCACAGCGGACATATTCTTGTTCAGGAGCCCCTGGACTTCTTATTCATCGAGATTTGGAATATGAGGAATATGACTCATAGAAGGAGTAGATTTTCTTTCGAAGGATGTTTATTTGTCCGTTGTTTCCCTATTGTCTCTCTGATGTCAGCACAACCACCAGGGAGCTCTAGCTCACCCCAACTAAATTGAAAACCTGTCCTCCAGTGAGAGATACGTGCGGCTACAAGGGCTCTGAAAATTACCAGCGAGTACCCAGTGATACGACCTATCAATCAGCCGCTGCGATACAAAGAAAGTAATCATATGTTAGGGAATCAGGTTTTTTCTCCTGCAAATATATCACCGCTATAACACTGTCACAGCCCTGAAAGGACTCAAGGAACGGGCTACAATGGGCCCATTTATACATTTGTGCTGGGAGTTTGTAAGAACATCATGTTACAGCTCTTTTCCCTCCGAATGCAATTCAGTTTTCTTGTGCTTGGAAGCACAGAATGGTAATGGACTCAAGTGAATTGGATAAGGAGGGGGATTTCCTTTATCCCTCTTCTTCCTCTTTTAATGCTCGGGGCTCCAGAATTTGCTACAGTAGACAAATCATGAAATTGGTGGTGTCAGGATTTACATAGCAGAGATACCTGTGCACATCGGGCTTCATGTACTGTATGCAGGGCTAGAACTATAGGGCCGGAAGTAAACTACATATAGAAAATCCTTATCTCCTAAGTGTCCCTACACATATACAAAATATAGAAGAAAAACTCGCAGGTGATTGAATTAAGTTGTTTTTTTTAAGTAAAAAACTCCAAATTCTTTGCTTAGAAATAAAAAATGTATGGTAAAGTTCTTCAGTTACCATTAAGGGGGTTTAGTATCTCCCACCTAATGATGGCTGCATACGGGGTGGTCCGAAGCCCAAAGTAATTTTCCTCGTAAATGTATTTAATGCCATAATCTAAACTATTTTCTAATATACTTAATTTAAAAATTTCTTACCAATCCCTTACTACACTAACTGCTTTTCTATTATTTTTTTTTTTTCATTTCCTTGCTGATGACGCTTTGTTTGAAAATCCCATAGCGCGATCAGCTGAGCGGCCACTGAGGTTACTCGCGGCCAAAGCTGAATACAGCTGATCGCGCTATTCCCTTCATTAGCTGAGTGGAGGTGACAGGAGCGGCGGTGTCTTCTGCAGCTCCGGTCACCTTCATGCAGCACAGCTGGATGCGACGCTGGACCATCCTGGTTTACGCCGGACATGGAGGGCTTTTTGGGGCTTATTAAAGTGGTGAACCAGGGTATATGTTTGTGGGTTTTTTTTCTAATAAAGGATTGTTCGGGTGTGTGTGTTTATTTACTGTAATTTACACATTAATCATGGAAGGTATCTCGGGGAGACGCCTGACATGATTAATCTAGGACTTATTGGCATCTATGGGCTGCCAAAAACTCCTTATTACCCCGATTTGCCAACGCACCAGGGCAAATCGGGAAGAGCCGGGTACAGTCCCAGAACTGTCGTATATAATGTATGCGGCAATTCTGGGCGGCTGCTGACTGATATTGTTAGGCTGGGGGGCTCCCCATAACGTGGGGCTCCCCATCCTGAGAATACCAGCCTTCAGCCGTGTGGCTTTATCTGGCTGGTATTAAAATTGGGGGGGACCGCACGCCGTTTTTTTAAATTATTTATTTATTTATTTTACTGCACAGTATAGACACGCCCACCGGCTGCTGTGATTGGGTGCAGTGAGACAGCTGTCACTCAGCGTGGGGGGCGTGTCTGACTGCAACCAATCACAGGCGTCTGTTGGTGGATAAAGCAGGGAATACGAGATTGATTAATGAGCGGCCGGCATATTCAAAGTAATTGTTGCCGCGTATTCTGTGCACAGCTGTTCCTCGCCGCGCGGGTGATTGGGGAGCGGTATGAGTCGGGGGAAGAAAAAAAACGAGCGCCAATGTAAGTATGACTGAGAACAGCAGGAAAAAAGGTAAGTATACTGACTTTAATTTAAAAAAAACAAAAAATAAGATCGCTAGTGTAAAAACGCACACGCACGAAACGTGCTGAACACGGACATACTCCGTGTGCGGTACGTGCAGGCACGGACCCATAGACTAAAGCGGGTCCGTGCCTGCGTGCTGCCGGCCAAAAACAGACATGTCGTCCGTGTAGAAAAGCGCACACACGTACTTACCACACGGTCACACGTTCCGTGTGATTTTACGTGTGTGTGCCATCTACCATAGAATAACATGGGTCATCGTGTGTACGTGTCTCCGGTACGTGCAAATACGTACCGCACACGTACAAATTAAACGGATGTGTGTTGCGGGTCTGAAACAAAGTGCCATCAGTGCCGCTCGTTTCAGGGGCTGGGCTGATAGCACACTGCCCTTTATGGGCTCAGATCAGCAGCAACAAGCCAGCAGGACAGCGTTATCAGAATACCCGGCGTGTATTAACCAGCACCCCCCCAAGTTGTCACTGGTCTCTGCATGCGGAGTATTCTGATAACACGCCCTCCTGCTGGCTCATTTCTGCTGATGTGAGCCGACAAAAGAGAGCGTGCGCTGTCATACCAGCCCCTGAAACAAGCGTCACTGATGACACTTTCTTTCAGGGAGGGGGCAGAGGCTGCATAGTGACCGCAGCCTCTGTCCTCTGATGACGCTTAGTTTGAGTATCCTAGCATGCACTGGGACTCTCAAACTAAAAAAAAAATTGGTATGGAAGGTGAGAGCAAGCGACATATCATATTTAATTGTTCTGGCTTCATTATCAAAATCATGCTCAAGTGGCCAGCCTCAAGTGGCCAGTGGCGTAACTAGAGTCCAATAGTCTCCCCCCATGCATATTGGTCAGATGTATGCCACCCGTCCTGGGCTCTTTCCTGGTATATATGTCGCCCATTGTGTTACACATGTATCTGAAATGACCCTTTATTTTACTCACATTATTGGGAGAGTGAAAATGAAAATCCAAAATATTTACATGAAAACACGACCTATATCCTGCCGCCTCGCAGCCTCGACAGCGCGGACATCCCCCACATTCCCCGGATCCGGCCGCATCTTCTTAGTCCTGTCTTGGCATTTTGCAGAAGCACAAGCCGCTGATATCAGCTGCTGGAAATAATAGCCGGGGATTAAATTATTGGCTTCTTGTGGATGACATATTTTATAGTCTGTCTCTTCGGATCTATCAGGATAATTTCTGACCCGGCCTGGTTTTCTGATGATTATGATATCATTTGAACTGAATTATCTCCCTTTTATTGCTGGAGAAGCTCGCAGAACATTGCAGGGCAAGTGGATTAATCTTGGCAGATCCGGAGGGAGCACGTACAGAAGGCAGAGGCTGGAGGACGGGAAAGCAGGCCGTTGTGGGCTCAGCAGGGAATACACTTTACTCTCATGTAAAATTTAGGGGGATTTTAATTTTAATTCTTAATTATAAGGGTGTAATTAAAGCAGAGATGAGCCTCATAATGCTCATCCTTCTGGTGCTGGACCATGCCCTACATCTCCCCTGATATAATCTGACCTCTTTATAAGAGAATAGACGTGACCAATGTGGGCCTGGTCCTTCCCGTCCTTGCAATTCATCATGCAACCTTTTATACAATGTGAGAGATTTTAGCAGGATCCCATCATGAATAGGGATGGGGAACAAGCTAAACAGATGTTTCCTCTTAAAGGGAGACATGATGTGTCTTTCTTTAACTTTCCTCGTGGATTGAGATATCTCAAGAAGTTACACTACGACCCACTCTGGAAAACAAACGTTTGCATACTTGCAATTTAAGACCCCCTTCACACGCATGTGTCTCCGGTACGTGCTAGGTCCGTTCCTGCACGTACCGGAGACACGGACACACGTACTCCAATGTTAATCAATGTATGGAGTTACACGTGCGTTATTCTATACGGTGCGTGTGTCCGTGTGTGTGATACGTTTGTTTGTCCGTAAAACACGGATGCGTGTCAGTTTTCCTCACAGAACACACACCCATTAAACTCAATGAGTCCGTGAGCACACGTACTGTACGTGACACGGATGCATCTCCGCATGGTCCGTGTCCGTTTTGTGCTATTTTGAAGCGATGTCGGTCAATCTTTTTTTTCTGTGTATGTCAGTCAATCTCCCTCAGTCCGTCGGTCGGTCTCTCCCCCTCTCTCATACTCACCGATCCCTGATCACCAGCGCAATGCTGCACAGCTGTTAAAAGAGCTCCAGCGGCTTTTACTATTTTGAAAATGCCGGCCGCTCATTATCCAATCTGATATTCCCTGCTTTCCCCGCCCACCGGCGCCTATGATTGGTTGCAGTTAGACACCGCGCTGAGTGACAGCTGTCTCACTGCAACTAATCACAGCCGCCGGTGGGCGTGCCTATATAGAGCAGTAAAATAAAAAATAAATAATTAAAAAAAAAATGACGTGCAGTCCCCCCCGATTTGGATACCAGCCAGGTTAAAGCCACACGGCTGCAGGCTGGTATTCTCAGGATGGGGAGCTCCACGTTATGGGGAGCCCCCCAGCCTAACAATATAAGCCAGCAGCCGCCCAGAATTGCCGCATCCATTAGATGCGACAGTTCCGGGACTCTACCCGACTCATCCCGAATTGCCCTGGTGCGGTGGCAATCAGGGTAATAAGGAGTTAATGGCAGCCCATAGCTGCCACTAAGTCCTAGATTAATCATGGCAGGCGTCTCCCCGAGATACCTTCCATGATTAAACTGTAAGTTAAAGTAAATAAACACAGTCAAAAAATCCTTTATTTGAAATAATAAACAATAACAAACACCCTCGTTCACCACATTATTAAGCCCCAAAAACCCCTCCAGCTCGGGCGTACTCCACGGAGGTCCCGCAACGCTCTCAGCTCTGCTACATGAAGCTGACAAGAGCTACAGTAGAACACCGCCGCTCCTGACAGCTCCACACAGCAATTGAAGTGAGTCGCGCGATCAGCGATGACGTCAATCAGGTTACTCGCGGCCACCACTGGTTCCTCCAACTGTGACAGCAAGTCGCCTGAGTGACTGAAGTGAGCTGCGCGATCAAGTCACAGGTGAGTTGCGGTCTTGGGTGGAGGACTCCAGCTGGCCACGGGTAACCTGAGTGACAGCAGCGCTAATCGCGCTGCTCACTTCAGTCACTCAGGGGATTAGCGGTCACCGGCGAGTCCTTCACGGGTGACCGCTAATCAATACGCGACACACAGACAGAGCCGCGGTAGGACAATGAAGTCGGGTGAAGTTCAACTGAGTTCATTCTCATCGCGCGACTCTGTCTGTCTGCTGTCAGCGGACATGTATCAACATCATTGTGCATCACAAACGGATTATTTCACACAGACAACACGCGGACATTACATGTACGTATCATGCACACACGGACATTCCACACGGACACACGGCTAGCATACACCATCACACGGACGTCACACGTACCGGAGAAACGGACATAAAATACAGAACACGGACCCGAAAAACGGAATGTAAGACACGCAGGTGTTTTTCACGTGCGTGTGAAGGGGGCCTTACACAGATCTTGGTATTGTCTCCATTGTTTGGTCAGCAGGGATGCCGCTGACTTGCAGAGGATTGCCCTCAAGAGTCTTCCTGGTGTAGACTGAGAAGGCCAAGTCATTGATCTGCTATGGCTGCAACAGGGTCCTCCACCCAGTGAAACAGACAGATTGGTCTATCTGGGTGGGTGGAGAGCCTGGCCTCTTGGTTCATGGTGTGTACACCTTACAGGGAATTCCCTCCATCCACAGACAGAGAACCCGGCCTCCTGGTGTCCGGTATACCTCCAGAGAAGTGTCGGTCTCCTGGAAGGTGAAGAACCAAGCCAAGGACCTTAGATGGCTCCAGAAGCTTCCTTTGGTAGATGCATAACATGGGAAATCATCTGCCATGGCTAGGAGACATCTCCAATGTCGTGACCTGTTCAAAGGTTGGGTGACAAGTCAAAAGCCTTGGAGAGGTGACAAACCTGGTGCTGGAAGGGCAGGGACGATGGATACCGATACAGAGTACGGGTTGGGTTTTTTCGATCCCTCGCGTTGGGGCTCCTCTCTTCCAGAATTGGCTCTGGTAAGAGCAGGAAGAGCATTTCAGGTGAGATGTAAATATCTGCGTCTACAAAGTGATTTGCTTAAATGAGATTCTGTAAAAAACAGCTTAAGATAATCATCTTGTCATGTTTGCCTTCAGGAGAAGATTCAGTATCATCATGTTCCCAGTGTATTCTTACCCTGCGAGATGCATTGGCCGCTATAAGAAATATACATAATGTACTGCGTATGACGCCAAATGCCTTATATAATGGAGCCCCCCACCCACCCGCGCCTTATATAAAGGAGCCCCCCACCCACCCGCGCCTTATATAAAGGAGACCCCCACCCACCCGCGCCTTATATAAAGGAGACCCCCACCCACCCGCGCCTTATATAAAAGGAGACCCTCCACCCACCCTCCCGCGCCTTATATTAAGGAGACCCCCCACCCACCTGCACGTCGCACCAGACGTGATTACACCCACTTATATATATGTTTGCTATTTCTTCTAGTGTCTACAATGGATAAGGACCTGAACTTGTTTGTTTGGGGCATATTGCCATCACCAAATCCAGGAATATCCATGAAGTAACGCCCAGCACCCCCATAACCCTTACACCCCTGAAGAACCCCGTAATGTCGCCGCTTATAGACATAGGGGTCATCATTCTTCTATAGGCTGCAGGATTCTTCAGCTCTGACATGACACGGTTATTAGAAAGCGCTGTAGATGTGGTAGTCACGTGTGCCCTCCAGGTGGCATCGCCTGTCCGTATTATTACAGTAATCACCTGGCCTGGACCTCGTACCCCGAGGGTTCGCCCTCACTAACCGCACACTATGTGAGCAGGAGACAGACGCTGGCTGAAGGCTGCCATCCAGAGACAAGGTGTCACCCGCGCTCACGATGATCATGTCGCTGTCAATGTGTCATGTGCGCTAAAATAGGTCACTATTAATATAGGAGCGGAAAAGGAAAAATAGGTCAGGCCTAAACCTATAACAAGTGGCACTGGGCGAATATAAGATGTGCAAAGCTGATATTATCCCGGACACGTGCTGGAGAGTAACGGGGGAAAAAAAAATCACTCGGGTGACCCTGCCAAGTTTGGGTAGAAGGAACATAGACGCTGTTTTTTACACCATAATTGTCAAAAAAAAAAAAACTCGGACCAAACATTATACATTTATCAACTGTGGCAAAGCAAAATATACAGATCTGGACACAAATCTCTTAACATTTTGATCAAATTGTATAAGACCAATGCCACATCAGTGCAACCGGTGTAATTTGGGCCCAATCATGTGAGCATTAGGGGTACTTTGCACGTTGCGACATTGCTACTGCGATATCGTCGGGGTCAAATCGAAAGTGACGCACATCTGGCGCAACGTGTAAAGCCTAGATGCGCCGATTTACAATTGTAAAAGAGTCGTAAATCGGTGATCTGTGTAGTGTCAGTAATTTCCATAATTTCGGAAAGACCGATGTTACAATGTTGTTCCTCCGGCAGCATACATCGCTGTGTGTGAAGCCGCAGGAGGGAGGAACATCTCCTTACCTGCGTCCCGCCGGCAATGCGGAAAGAAGGAGGTGGGCGGGATGTTTACGTCCCGCTCATCTCCGCCCCTCTGCTTCTATTGGCAGCCTGCCGTGTGATGTCGCTGTGATGCCGCACGACCCGCCCCCTTAGGAAGGAAGCGGGTCGCCGGCCAGAGCGACGTCGCAGGGCAGGTAAGTGCGTGTGAAGCTGCCATAATGATAATGCTCACTACAGCAGCTATTACCATGATATCGCATGTGCGATGGGGGCAGGGACTATCGTGCTCGGCATCGATAGCATCGGCTAGCGATGTCGCAGCGTGTAAAGTACCCCTTAGAGGGTAACCACCACCTCTGCAATACCACACCAGCAGGGGAGCAACCCTAAATGCTAGAATTACTACTCGCCTTGTATAAGCCCACCGCCAAGTCAGGGTGACCTCTGTATTGGGTATACATTAGAGGAAGGTGTTACACAGATGTGTGAAATAAGGCTTATGTAGATTACTGTTTACAGTCATTGCGATTCTTAGGAACAGGAGGACATTGTATACATTTTTATCCATTATAACCTTTTATTTAATAAAAGTTACACATTTTTTTTGGAGATTTTAATTTTTTGTAAATTCCTCTTAGAAGATTTACAATTTAAAAGATCTCTATTTATAATTTATGATGCAGTTATATTTCTATATGATATTACTTTTCTGACAGGGCATATAGGATGCATTATTTTTAAGGGGTCTCAGTTTGTCCATATAGCCATCAATTTTGGCAACCCCAATTTTGGAAGCCATGTGACAAAGGGGTGCCCCTTTACTTGTTACCACAATGATCAGCAATGAAAACAGGCTATGCAGTCTATTAGGCTGGCCAAACACAATAGGTTACTGTCAGGTGTATGTCCCTCTTTGAGGAGATCTCTGGCGAGTCTGGGACCAGAAGGTCACAACGCCTTATTATACTCAAGTCTACAACATGTATTTGACTACATCTAATTTGTTTTAGGGCTGCAGGGGTTAAGAACTCTTTCCTAGCTGGCTGTACGTTGTAGCCTTAATCTCAGGTGCAGCTCTTTTGTGACCATTACCCTTCGCAATAAAAAGGTCACGTCTTACCTTCTGATGCCGGTTATAGATTCTCATTCTACGCTAACCACTTTGGAAGGAGCCTGTCTCTGGAAGAAGCTGAGGAGTCATGACTTTTGCAGCTGTGGTGTTTAGCTTTATTGGAGGAGCTTGGAATGTTTTCCTTTTTGTATCTACTTCCCGTGTGTCTCCCTTACCTTGTGTTGTATTATTGTAGTGGTGAGACTAGTGCTGTCGCTGGCCTTCTCACTAGCTAGGATGAGTTCAGGGCAAGTGAGGGTGGGAAAGACCAGTTTTGAATGTTAGGGAGCGTAGGGTACAAACCCAGGTGAGTTGCAAGAGGTGACCTTTCTCCCTATCACCAGGGCCTTCCCTCATACCATTCCCATTGTTACACTTGTGCTGCACGCTGAGCATCTGTGCTCTCTGACGTGACAGTTACTCTGTTTTGAGCAGTACTATCTAATGTGAATGGCGGCCTCCAGACTTTCCCCCACCCAACAGTAGATATATATCAGCTGAGAGAGGAATCGAGAAGTGACATTTTTACCATGCCCAATCCTTTTGTTCCTCCAGATATTTTGCTTATACCCCTCTTCCCAAACAGAACACATGCATGCGCCGCAGAGCTGAGCACATATGTGTAGGTTAGTGACTCGCCCACCCCAGGGCTATGGGACACCCGGTGCCGGGCCGGACTAGTCCGGTGGTAGTCAGTGGTGGCTGGGCCCGGCTCCGTGGCCCTGGTGGGTGTCAGTAGAATAAGTGGCTTGGTGAATAAAGTTGTGTTCGTGACGCCACCTGTGGTATGCGGCTATTAGGCCGCCGCTGCTGTGTGAGGCCTCCGGGATGATGTTATGGCAGCAATGGTGGTACTGCTCCCCACAGGTGGAGCAATGCCCGGGGCACAGTTGGTGCTTGTGAATGTCTATGCAGCTGAATTAACAGAGACCACTTCAAGGGTGCAGTTCAAGTTCTTTACTCACACTTCTTGTCACAGCGCTGTAGGGACCCTTAGACTGCTGGGACCACTGTCAGGGACCTCCGCCGTTTCTGGGTGATTCTGAGAGTGAAAGCCGGTACCCTTCTCTTAGTGTCTCTTTCTTCTGCTGTCTTCCTTAGCCTTGCCTTTGATAGGATAAACCTGGCTTGGCCTCCACTACAGCCTCCAGGCTGGGGGGTCACCTGTCGGCTGATTACCCCTTTTCTGGAAGTTCTGCTATGGGTTCTGGCCCTGGGAGTCTACAACGTTCCCTGGGCCTCGGTTTTTACTGTTTGGAGATGATCTTTGCACTCCTCCAGTCTCGAGGGACCGTCCCCTGTCGCAGCTTGATCCCTCCACCGATGTTCTTGTGGAACAGGCCACCGTAGCTCTAAACTGCCCCGACAGCTATACAGACTACCCGTGGCCCTGCGACTCCTTCTGTCTCCTACGTGGTGTCACCTGGACCTCTGGGTCCCAGGATCTTCACCAGGAAGCGTCTCCTTCTGTTTCTCTGCTCCTGTCTGACTTGGAGCTTTCTTTCCTTCTTTCTTTCTTTCCTCCTCCTTGCCTGCCTCCAGCAGGCCTCCTCCTCCCTCCTTTCTCTCGTTCTTCTTCCCCAACTACATGCTGGCTCCTCACACTCTCCCTCCCTGAGGTAGACTAGCTAAACTTGACCTTCCTCTCTGTGTCTGCTCTCAGATGGCTCCTCCCACCTCCCCAGTTGCTAAGCTGTACCCTATAGGAGCAGGGATGGGTCCTACGGCCCCTCCCAGCATGGGGGGGTAACTGCCACTTTCCCTGGTCCCAGTATGTACCTAACAATGGGTGTAGTGTGGATTTACCAGGGGACCGGAGTTCACTCTCTTCCTCTCCCAGAATGGGGCATCACACCGCTGGATGGGGTGCAATGACCTGTGGCGACGGAAGCCTCAGGGGCGCCACACTCCCCCACAGCAAATCCCAGCACGTCCTCGGGCTGAAAAACAACAAAAACATGTGGAAGAACTGCAAAACATTTTTGGTATGCAAAGCAACAAAACAATTAACATTTCTTCCCTTTATGGGAGGCACAAATACTTTAACGTTGCAAACTTCTTATAAAGAAAACTATGTGTGCACTTCCAGTTCATTGCACGGTTCGGGCACATCCCCCATAATTCTGGTAGGGGGCACAACGGGTGCAACTATATACATTTCTTGGCTACAACAAGTCCAGTAGCCTGGCAGTTCGTTCCTTTTCAAACAACAATGGGGCAAATACTCAACCAGCCACTAAGTCCAGTGGCCTGGTTACACAGGACACATAAGACATCACATTCACCGGGGACCACATTCCAGTCTAGTGGCCCGGTACACATAAACATGGGGGGTGACATCTTCGAAAAGCATGAGGGGCAGTACAGCAGGAAAGGGTGTCATCTTCGAAAAGAACATTGGGGCAGAACACAAGGGACTTCTTCAAAAAGAATGAGGGGCAGACAGGGGCTATTTACAGTTCAGCATCTCTTCTTCCTTACTCACGAGGGTAGATGCGGGGGTCCCAGTCCGGCATTGCTCCTGGCAGCAGGTATGCTGACGATATCATCGTCTGGGTCCCCTGGGCGCTGGTCCCTGACCTTCTGCGCTGTTCTGCAGCCTGGATTGGAGTGGGGCTGCTTGCAGGTGCTATACGGCGTTGCTGCAGAGGGCTGCTCGTCTGCAGGGGGCTGTTACTGTGGTCTTTGGGGCCCTGTTTTGGCCGGGCTCCCTGCATCACACACGCCATGGAGATTCGGGTCTGTGTTTCTTGCGTGGCTGTCGCAGGACCTCTGCTCAGTTCTGTGGCCTGGGTCTGCTTTGAGGTAGTGCTGCTGCTAGGGGAGATGCTGTGCGCTTGCATTGTGCGGCGCCACTCTGGTTCTTCTGGGGCCGCTTCTTCCCTTAGGATACGCACATGCAGCGCATACCAGCCACGGTTCCCCATCAGCCGTGTGTACTACACCACATCACCCAGCTTCGCATCTCTCCCTGGGTGGCCTCTGGGCAGGTGCTCCTCGATGTCTCGTCGGGCCACAAACACGTCCTTGCCCAGACCGGGCTCCCTGATGAAGCCCCAGCCGCCAGCTTGTCGGAAGTCGACCACTAGGCCCCGTCTCACTGGGCCCTCGGATCCCTTCAGGGCCTTCCTGACCTCTTCTTTGGAGGCCAGATTAGCGGCTTCTCTGGCCTTCCCTTTCTCATCCCGGAGTTCCCGCTCCCTCTGGTACTCTACCACCAGCCTCCGGCACGTCAGCTCGTTGGCCAGGGGAGTTTCCTTGGGGAGCAGCGGCCGCTGCAGTCCCCCGCTTTCAATGGGCGCTGCGTCCCAGTTCACCCCCGGGGATGCCATTCCCAGGAGGCTTACAGGGGGACTCGGTAGGGGGCCCGCTAGCTGTTCGGGGTCCACCCCTCCCCAGGCTCCGTCTGTGGGGGTCTCAGGCAGGCCTCCGGTGCCCCACCGGGCGTCAGCGGGGCTAGTCGGTGGCGCGTGGCGGGGCCATGGGTCCGGACGGGTCGGGGGTTCATGTTGCTCACCCTGCTGCTGCTCCGCGGCATCCATCCACTGACCCAGGCCCTCCGGTACCAGCAGTGTTTCTCTCTGCCGGTCCGCTTCCACTTCCACGCTGCTCAGCCTCCGGGCCAGGACTCGCATCTCCTCCCGGAGCAAGTTCAGCTCAGGATCCATTCTTCCGGTCCCTGGTGCACTTTGCTGCAGCTCCTCCGCCATGCTGCCGACCTGGGGAATGCTGACTGGAACACTGCTCGGGTGCTCGACCACGCCACTCGGCTGCTCCCTTTCCCTTCTCGGAGGCGGGGCCGGAGGCTGCACTAGCATCTGGCGCCAGACTGGCGCCCAGCCCATCACGACCGGCATCACTCCGTTTGCAATAAGGTACATTTTCTTTATCTGCTGGTCTGGCATTTAGACTCTTTCTGCGAGCCGGCCAGCTTATCTAGTCGCCATTTCTTCTTCCTCCGCCTTCTATGGCGGGCACCGCTTCGCGCTCTTTTCTTGGACAAGGGGGCGGGGCTTCTCTTCGCGCCCTTTCTTCTTTCACGCCCCCCTTCTTCCCGCGCTCAGTGGCTTCAATGGCGGCAGTTTCTCACAGTAAACAAAGGCTATTTCACGATTCTTCAGGCGCACAGTACCCGGTGTAACCAGGCACTAAATCCTGTTCGTGACGCCAAAGTTGACTCGCCCACCCCAGGGCTATGGGACACCCGGTGCCGGGCCGGACTAGTCCGGTGGTAGTCAGTGGTGGCTGGGCCCGGCTCCGTGGCCCTGGTGGGTGTCAGTAGAATAAGTGGCTTGGTGAATAAAGTTGTGTTCGTGACGCCACCTGTGGTATGCGGCTATTAGGCCGCCGCTGCTGTGTGAGGCCTCCGGGATGATGTTATGGCAGCAATGGTGGTACTGCTCCCCACAGGTGGAGCAATGCCCGGGGCACAGTTGGTGCTTGTGAATGTCTATGCAGCTGAAATAACAGAGACCACTTCAAGGGTGCAGTTCAAGTTCTTTACTCACACTTCTTGTCACAGCGCTGTAGGGACCCTTGGACTGCTGGGACCACTGTCAGGGACCTCCGCCGTTTCTGGGCGATTCTGAGAGTGAAAGCCGGTACCCTTCTCTTAGTGTCTCTTTCTTCTGCTGTCTTCCTTAGCCTTGCCTTTGATAGGATAAACCTGGCTTGGCCTCCACTACAGCCTCCAGGCTGGGGGGTCACCTGTCGGCTGATTACCCCTTTTCTGGAAGTTCTGCTATGGGTTCTGGCCCTGGGAGTCTACAACGTTCCCTGGGCCTCGGTTTTTACTGTTTGGAGATGATCTTTGCACTCCTCCAGTCTCGAGGGACCGTCCCCTGTCGCAGCTTAATCCCTCCACCGATGTTCTTGTGGAACAGGCCACCGTAGCTCTAAACTGCCCCGACAGCTATACAGACTACCCGTGGCCCTGCGACTCCTTCTGTCTCCTACGTGGTGTCACCTGGACCTCTGGGTCCCAGGATCTTCACCAGGAAGCGTCTCCTTCTGTTTCTCTGCTCCTGTCTGACTTGGAGCTTTCTTTCCTTCTTTCTTTCTTTCCTCCTCCTTGCCTGCCTCCAGCAGGCCTCCTCCTCCCTCCTTTCTCTCGTTCTTCTTCCCCAACTACATGCTGGCTCCTCACACTCTCCCTCCCTGAGGTAGACTAGCTAAACTTGACCTTCCTCTCTGTGTCTGCTCTCAGATGGCTCCTCCCACCTCCCCAGTTGCTAAGCTGTACCCTATAGGAGCAGGGATGGGTCTTACGGCCCCTCCCAGCATGCAGCATGGGGGGGTAACTGCCACTTTCCCTGGTCCCAGTATGTACCTAACAATGGGTGTAGTGTGGATTTACCAGGGGACCGGAGTTCACTCTCTTCCTCTCCCAGAATGGGGCATCACACCGCTGGATGGGGTGCAATGACCTGTGGCGACGGAAGCCTCAGGGGCGCCACATTAGATGTTAACAAGGGTTCGGCCAGCAGCTACCTGATGGGCAAAGGTCAGACAAGCTAGGGCTGCTTTGGGCTGAATCTTTGGGGCACATTATTGTTATAATCTGTATCCACAAGAGGAGACAAAGGCTCTTCCAAGGCCCTTGGTCCACTTTTTCACCACCTTTGCAGAGGTAGCAGATGCACCTTTGGCCTATCAATGAGGCAGCCTAAAGTCTCCTCCACCACCTAAAGGCCGCTTTACACACTGCGATATTGGTCCCGATATCGCTAGTGTGGGTACCCGCCCCCATCTGTTGTGCGACACGGGCAAATCGCTGCCCAAACCCGTCACACATACTTACCTGCCCGGCGACGTCGCTATGACCGGAGAACCGCCTCCTGTCTAAGGGGGCGGTCTGTGTGGCGTCACAGCGACATCACTGAGCGGCCGACCAATAGAAGCGGAGGGGCGGAGATGAGCGGGACGTAACATCCCGCCCACCTCCTTCCTTCCGCATAGCGGCCGGGAGGCAGGTAAGGAGAGGTTCCTCGTTCCTGCGGTGTCACACGGAGCGATGTGTGCTGCCGGAGGAACGAGGAACAACAACAACCTCGTTACTGCTGCAGTAACGATTTTTGAGAATGGACCACCATGATGAGCGATTTTGCACGTTTTTGCAACGATGCAAAATTGCTCAATCGGTGTCACACACAACGGCATCGCTAATGCGGCCGGATGTGCGTCACCAATTCCGTGACCCCAACGACTCAGCATTAGCGATATCGTAGTGTGTAAAGCCCCCTTAAGACATGGATGTTATACAGGTCACAGTGGAAATAGTTTTACCCACTAGGCCAGGTTCCCATGTCCAACATTCATGGTCCGAGGTCTCCTTACTCAAACTCAACAACCTCCTGTCCTCCTCCATCTATAAAGCTGTAGAGTTCAGGTCAGACCCTCGGCCGGTCTAGACATCACAGTCTAGTCTACACTTGGTCTATGAAGGCGGGACGTATGAAGCCGGCTGCACCCATGAAGGCGGGACGTATGAAGCCGGCTGTACCCATGATAGATGTACTTTAGAAGAAGGGGAGCATTCATTAGAAACACCATAATATCCCGACCTCTACTGTTCTTTTTGGGAGGGAGATGAGACGGTAAGGATATTCCACTCAGAACTTAAAGCCCCCGCTGACCTCCCCTGCGGAGTTCTCAGCCCCGGTGGGTATGGGTTAGTTTGCATTTGTGAAAGCCTGACTTTTTTAATCCATTTTTAATCTATATGGTGCCATATTTTATTCTTATTGTCTCCGTCTCTTTACGATTCCTGAGTCGCACTTCTAAGACCGACTTCTAAGATCAAGAAGAATGATTCATTCCAAGGCATAAGTAATATATGTTAAACTGGGTCAAGGCTGTGCACCGGCCCGTTTGAGGTCTGTAACCACGACGCAGGTGCTGTTTGATCCGTTTACTTCTGCAAATTTGGATTAATTACATATTCTACTAAACACAAAAAGAGAGAAAAAAAAAATCTACATATAGTAAACACAAACCCGGGACAGAACATGGGACAATCGGTGTAAGCCTACCCTGAAGAATTCATTAGATTATGGCTTAAAAAAGGATTTCCCAAATTCACAGTCTAAGTACGAACGGGGCCCTATGTGTGCAGCAGATGACAGCTCCATTTGGAGGTGATTTTTGAGCAATCACTTGTCACTAGGATCCATTAAATATTGATGTGCCCTTCTTCTGTATGGACAGCAGATGGACTTCATCTCCTCTGTTGGGCCCCGTCCATCACTGGCCACCTCGCTGGCACTGCGTCACTCGCACAAAGAATATGCATTTTCTTGTTCACACCCAAAGGATCAACATGGGTAGTTTCTCATGAGTGGGTGTAAATATCTCATGTGCCAGGCAATCATGTACGGTGTAATAGAGCCGCAGTATTCACACCTCGCATGGTGAGAAAGGCTATGTGACTACTGAAGAATCAGAGAAGAGAACAAGTGCATAGTAACAAGGTCACAAGATGCACGTAACAATCCATACAGGCCCGCTCAGTAGAAGATGTGAAAGTCCTCTGTCCAAAAAGATTTTTAGGAAGATGTATTATTTTTAGTGATAAGCGGGCACTACCATGCTCGGATACTCGTAACTAGTGATGAGCGGGCACTACCATGCTCGGGTGCTCAATACTTGTAACCAGCTGTTGGACGCTCGGATGAGTTTAACTCAATGGAAGTGTACCAAGCACCTGAGCATGGTAGTGCCCGCTCATCACTAGTTACCAGTACTGAGCACCTGAGCATCATAGTGCCCATTCATCACTAGTTACCAGTACTGAGCACCTGAGCATGGTAGTGCCCGCTCATCACTAGTTACCAGTACTGAGCACCTGAGCATCATAGTGCCCATTCATCACTAGTTACCAGTACAGAGCACCCGAGCATGGTAGTGCCCGCTCATCACTAGTTACCAGTACTGAGCACCTGAGCATCATAGTGCCCATTCATCACTAGTTACCAGTACTGAGCACCTGAGCATGGTAGTGCCCGCTCATCACTAGTTACCAGTACTGAGCACCTGAGCATGGTAGTGCCCGCTCATCACTAGTTACCAGTACTGAGCACCCGAGCATGGTAGTGCCCATTCATCACTAGTTACCAGTACTGAGCACCCGAGCATGGTAGTGCCCATTCATCACTAGTTACCAGTACTGAGCACCCGAGCATGGTAGTGCCCATTCATCACTAGTTACCAGTACTGAGCACCCGAGCATGGTAGTGCCCGCTCATCACTAGTTACCAGTACTGAGCACCTGAGCATGGTAGTGTCCGCTCATCACTAGTTACCAGTACTGAGCACCTGAGCATGGTAGTGTCCGCTCATCACTAGTTACCAGTACTGAGCACCCGAGCATGGTAGTGCCCATTCATCACTAGTTACCAGTACTGAGCACCTGAGCATGGTAGTGCCCGCTCATCACTAGTTACCAGTACTGAGCACCTGAGCATGGTAGTGCCCGCTCATCACTAGTTACCAGTACTGAGCACCCGAGCATGGTAGTGCCCGCTCATCACTAGTTACCAGTACTGAGCACCCGAGCATGGTAGTGCCCGCTCATCACTAGTTACCAGTACTGAGCACCTGAGCATGGTAGTGCCCGCTCATCACTAGTTACCAGTACTGAGCACCCGAGCATGGTAGTGCCCGCTCATCACTAGTTACCAGTACTGAGCACCCGAGCATGGTAGTGCCCGCTCATCACTAGTTACCAGTACCAAGCACGTGAGCATGGTAGTGCCCGCTCATCACTAGTTACCAGTACCAAGCACGTGAGCATGGTAGTGCCCGCTCATCACTAATGCTATTATAACCATGTTAAGCGCTGTTATATGGATGGTTCAGGGGGCAAAATTACTTTTAAAAGGGCTCAGAAAAAAATAAACCATGTGATAATGACATGCCCATATCTTACAGTCCTGTTCTGATACTGAAGCAGTCCCTGCTGGTCCGGTCATTACATGTTGATAGGAGTGGAAAGTGTCGATTGCCGCACTCCTGTGCAATAAAGATGAATCCTGGGTCTTCAATATGTGACTTTATTCTACATGTTTTGTGATGATCCTGATGAAGGTGGTTAGTCTGAAACGCGTACAATAGAGTCACATATTGAAGATCCAGTATTCATCATTATTGCTAGGAGTGCGGCAATCAACCCTTTCCACTCCTGGCTATCACAAAGTGTCCTTGATACTGGGGCTGCAGCCGTTGTTTTTCCAAGATTTTTTCCCAGGGGTTATTCCTGACACAACCCCCCCAGGTGAGCAAAACCTACATTGTAGG
The DNA here is from genome assembly GCF_048569485.1 of Anomaloglossus baeobatrachus. NCBI lineage: Eukaryota > Metazoa > Chordata > Amphibia > Anura > Aromobatidae > Anomaloglossus > Anomaloglossus baeobatrachus. Next base: position 13,068,322 of record NC_134362.1, on the reverse strand, counting down.
TTCACCGTATCTACTCACAGTTAATACCCTATTTTGCGCCTTCAGTTTCCTCCATCCAGTCATTAAATGCTGGAAATACAGGCTCAACAACCAATCACTAGCTGCAGAGGGTCAAAAGTGAAGAAAAAAAAAAGTGAAGACCGTGATCCAGCCATTTCCAGAGTCTGTTAGGAAGGGACCAAGAAGAACAGACCTGGAAGGAAAACTTAAAAAGTGGAGCTGCGGGGATCAGTGACTAATCCATTTTTTAAATGCAGTTCTTTAAGGAAAAAAAAATACCAATTGAGAAAAAAATACTTTAAAGTGCATCTATCATGTGAGGTGCTTGTCCAGAATAAGCTCAAAGTTACTGAGCAGTGTAGCTATGACTCCAGCACTTAGGAGAGATAAAACACTTACTGTGAAGCAACAGCATGGAGGATGTGATACACGAATACTATGCATTGTAGATTTAGGAGAGATAAACATTTCCTAGAGAATAGCAACATGGAGGCTATTGTACATCTGTGAGATAAAACAATTACTAAAAATAAACATGGATGACACCATACAGCAGCAAGAAGCATGAAGGCTATTATACATCAGCGCTGAGCAGCGTGCCTGTGGACCAAGCAACTAGTAACTATAAAATGTTTAGTAAAGGCAATAGTATCATGGAAATATTATTCAGAACCGCGCAGTGTAACTGTGAATCCAGCAATGGGGCGAGAAACCATTCAATGGAAAGAAGCAGAAATTTTATAGCTGTACTGGATTAGGGGCGAGATGAAAAACGTCCTCAAGTGCGTGGCTTTTTCTGGATTACTCTGCTCCTTGCCCTCTTTGCTTAATGCAGTTGCTTCCTAAAATCTAAGATGATTCTCAGAGATCTGAAAGTCTTTATTGAGACAGATTATAGCCTTTTTTCAGATTTAATTAAGACTTTGGGAGGCAGGAGGAGAAGTGGCTCATCAGTGGAGGAAGAAGTAGAATTCTGTGATGAGATTGATTACAAAGTTTCTTATATTATAGCTTGCGCCTTTGATTTACGCAAAGTTTTAGAAAATGGCAATGCTTCATAATGAATGAAGCTGAACCCCAATACCAGCCATGACCTCCAGTGCCTTGCGTCAGTATTTGGCCCCCTTCATTTTTTTTCAACCTTTTTTCCACATTTCAGGCTTCAAACATAGATAAAAATTTAAATTTTATTGCGAAGAATCAACAAGTGGACACAATTGTGAAGGTGACCGAAATTTATTCTTATGTTAAACTTTTTTAAAAAATAAAAAAACCTGAAAATTGGGGCGTGCAATATTATTCATTCCCTTTGCTTTCAGTGCAGCAAACTCACTCCAGAAGTTCATTGAGGATCTCTGAATGATCCAATGTCGTCTTAAATGACTGATGATGATAAATATAAGCCCCTGTGTGTAATCAAGTCTCCGTATAAATGCACCTGCTCTGTGATAGTCTCAGGGTTCTGTATAAAGCACAGAGAGCATCATGAAGACCAAGGAACCCAACAGGCAGGTCCATGATACTGTTGTGGAGAGGTTTAAAGCAGGATTTGGTTACAAAAAGATTTCCACAACTTTAAACATCCCAAGAAGCAGTGTGCAAGCGATCATATTGAAATGGAAGGAGCATCATACCACTGCAAATCTACCAAGACCCGGCCGTCCATCCAAACTGTCCTCTCACACAAGAAGACTGATCAGAGATGCAGCCAAGAGGCCCATGATCCCTCTGGATGATCTGCAAAGATCTACAGCTGAGGTGGGAGAGTCTGTCCATAGCACAACAATCAGTCGTACACTGCACAAATCTGGCCTTTATGGAAGAGTGGCAAGAAGAAAGCCATTTCTCAAAGATATCCATAAAAAGTGTTGTTTAAAGTTTGCCACAAGCCACCTGGAGACACCAAACATGTGGAGGAAGGTGCTCTGGTCAAATGAAACCAAAATCAAACTATTAGGGCACAATGCCAAACGATATGTTAAAAGCAACACAGCTCATCACCCTGGACACACCATCCCTACTGTCAAACATGGTGGAGGCAGCATCATGGCTTGGGCCTGCTTTTCTTCAGCAGGGACAGGGAAGATGGTTAAAATTGATGGGAAGATGGAAGGAGCCAAATACAGGACCATTCTTGAAGAAAACCTGTTGGAGTCTGCAAAAGACCTGAGACTGGGACGGAGATTTGTCTTCCAACAAGACAATGATCCCAAACAAAGCAAAATCTACAATGGAATGGTTCACAAATAACCGTATCCAGGTGTTAGAATGGCCAAGTCACAGTCCAGACCTGAACCCAATCGAGAATCTGTGGAAAGAGCTGAAAACTGCTGTTCACAAACGCCTCCATCCAACCTCACTCAACTACAGCTGTTTACAAAGGAAGAATGGGCGAGAATTTCACCTCTCCATGTGCAAAACTGATACACATACCCCAAGAGACTTGTGCTGTAATCGCAGCAAGAGGGGGCGCTACAAAGTGTTAACTTACAGGGGATGAATAATATTGCACGCCCCAATTTTCAGTTGTTTATTTTTTTAAAAAAAGTTTAAAATAAGCAATAAATTTCGTTCATCTTCACAATTGTGTCACTTGTTGTTGATTCTTCTCCAGAACATTAACATTTTTATCTTTATGTTTGAAGCCTGAAATGTGGGAAAAGGTTGAAAAAAATCAAGGGGCTGAATACTTTCACAAGGCACTGTATATGCAGCTGTGGCACTGCTTTTAACGATAATGTTTTAGTATTGATAATCAGAGGAAAGCACTAGCTTTGCAACAATAGCATTACATGGGATGAGTAAGAGAAGACCTCAGATCTCCCCTCGAAGACCCCCGGCATCAGCTGATTATAGGCATGAGATGAGGAGGAGGTGGGGGGGGGGGGTCACATTGTACAGAATACACAGCAGTTGTCTGTAGGTACCGGTGTGGGGGAGGAAAAGAAAACAGTTCTTCCTTGACAGCCAAATGACAAAACACATCAGAGCTGTCACCTCCCTCCCATCAGTGAAATGAGCTGTCACTGCGCTCTAGGCGCTGTCTCTCCCATCACCCCCAAAACACAGGCTTATCTGAGGAAAGTGCGCAAATTATTGTCAGCATTTTACAAGTTGTAACATCCTTCACCCACCTAAACCTTCCCGTCTCCACCTCTTACAAAAGCTGCAGCACGAAGGAACGGTGCAGCACAAATCATCCAGTATTGCAAAGCCCAACAAGAGCTGGGAGCGAGCAAGAGCGAGGAACATAGAAATCCCCCCATCTGAAAGATTCATTCCCCACACATGAAAGGTTTAATGCAACAAGTGCATGGATGAATAGGAGCGAAGCAGAATCGTTTGCATCAAATCGGCCATATGCCCCTAAAGGGGGATTAAAGTATAGAAAAAGACTTCAATGATAAAAGGGTGGCATCAAAAGGCAAGGGAGAGCCACTACAGGTGCACCCATTGTGGTTTTGCCGCCCCAAGCAAAAGAGTAAAGAAGTGCTTTATGAAATATAAGTGGGAAAATTGAGTGAATGGTCTATAGCCCTGCCAAAATGCTACCCGATTGCAATCCAGTAAAAGTAGGTGACCTGATACTTTCATCTTGCACAGTAACCCCCAAACACCCCCCCCCCGATACTCAGAAAACTGTTCTATCAGGTAGTCTACAGCTACACCCTAAAGTTCTGCTTGAGGGAGGTCTACTCAGCAGGAGGGGTGTGGTCGGGGGTAGAGCAAGGTCTACGGGGAGCAACTCAGGGGAGTAGAGCAAGGTCTACGGGGAGCAACTCAGGGGAGTAGAGCAAGGTCTACGGGGAGCAACTCAGGGGAGTAGAGCAAGGTCTACGGGGAGCAACTCAGGGGAGTAGAGCAAGGTCTACGGGGAGCAACTCAGGGGAGTAGAGCAAGGTCTACGGGGAGCAACTCAGGGGAGTAGAGCAAGGTCTACGGGGAGCAACTCAGGGGAGTAGAGCAAGGTCTACGGGGAGCAACTCAGGGGAGTAGAGCAAGGTCTACGGGGGAACAACTCAGGGAGCAGAGCAAGGTCTACGGGGAGCAACTCAGGGAGTACAATAAGGTCTACCGGGAACAACTCGGGAGTAGAGCAAGGTCTACGGAGAACAACTCGAGAGTAGAGCAAGGTCTACCGGGAACAACTCGGGAGTAGAGCAAGGTCTACGGAGAACAACTCGAGAGTAGAGCAAGGTCTACCGGGAGCAACTCGGGAGTAGAGGAAGGTCTACCGGGAGCAACTCGGGAGTAGAGGAAGGTCTACCGGGAGCAACTCCTGAGTAGAGGAAGGTCTACCGGGAGCAACTCGGGAGTAGAGGAAGGTCTACCGGGAGCAACTCGGGAGTAGAGGAAGGTCTACCGGGAGCAACTCTGAAGTAGAGGTTAGGTCCACTTGGATGAACATTGACTCCTGGAATAGATTGAGCACATAAGACCAGTCCATAGTGCAGCCTGCCCTCACGGGATGGGGCTGTACTGTTACCATCATGTTATATTATTTGTAGAACACTTTTTTTTTTAGAATCTTAATTGCAGGTGCCCCCATGATCCAGTACCCGGGCCCCCTGGATATTTTATGTTCTTGCTAAATCTAGACCATGTGATAATGCGGTTATTTTCCAGCCTGAATCACTGTCAGCAGGGAAAGAAGAAAAAAAAAGCCACATTACAGCAGACAGATGAAAGCTGGAGGAAAACAGCTCCGCACGTAGGTAGAACAAGGAGAGCGACAGCTGTCTGTAGATAAGTTGCGCTCAGGGAGAGCAGATAGTGGGGCCGATTAAGCAGCACTGGCGGAAAGCAGCGCAGATTGTGGTGGGGAGATTAAAGGGCGCCGCTCACATTCTTCTTCACAGGGCCGTGGTGAGCGGTGTCACAGACACATAATTGGGGCCTCGCGAGCCAGCAGCAAACACGCGGCTCCAGCCCGGGATCATTAGGAAGAATTTGTCATATGACCCTACGTTAACAAGGACTTCCAGTATTTCGGATGCAGCTTCATGCACCCAGTGGATGGAGCAATTTCTGGCAGGTCGAGGGTTTGGGCAATTTTAGGCCTAATTTTAGACGTTCTTTGCAAAAAAAATGGCGTAGAGTTTCCGTCACCTTTCCTCCCGGGCCCCGCACAAGCCTGTTTGCACTGGTAATCCTTCACATTTCTCTAACCTTTTCCCCCTGCAGAAATTTTTTTTTTCAACCTAATGAATTGAAGCCCAGGGAGGAAGGTGCAGAGGCGCAGGGACAGCGAGCGCCTGTCAGCCATATCTGCCAGCGAGATCTGAAGTCTCTGTGAAAAGCGATCGTGTTCTTCAAAAGAAAAAGCTGCTAATGAGCGCGTTTCTCTGCAAGCGCAGACAGCAGCACACAGGCTTGTTCAGCAAGGCACGCCGCTGCCACGTCTACCCACCGAGACGGGCACACGCAGGGCGCCCTGCCAGTACCACTTTTTTTTCTCTAAAAACAGCGCCACTCTTGCACACAGGTCATGATTGATATTTGCAGTAGAATCGAATGGTGCGGACTTTCAATACTGATCGCATCCGATTAATATGAGCAGCACCATTTCTGAAAAGAAGGCAGACATGTTTCCTAATCCCTTTAAATATATTAACTTAATATACTTTACTGGATTTAACATTTAAAGGGTTTGTCCAAGATTAGAAAACATGTCTGCCTTCTGTTTGAGACCAGCGCCTCCCCCATCTACAGGTTGCGTCTGGTATTGCAGCTCGGCACAACACGCTTCAAAGAGACCAAGCTGCAAGACCAGACACTACCTGTGCACAAGTGCAACATTTACTTTGAAATCCTCCGTTTTGTGTATACAGAATGCAGAGCTATAGGTCTCCATGGTTACAGACAACAAACGACATCCGTGTAGTCTGATCCTGCGGTCATGAATTACTCCATTCATTCTGTTCCTTGTCTACAGTGATGGGGGAGTAAATGGGATTTCCAAGTATTCAGAGGCACTTGAATGGCTAGCAGCGTCCTAGGGACCATTTGGCTGCTCAAGATTTGTTGCAATATTGCAGCATTGCTGCTACTCAATGGCTTCATAGTCTTCCCATCTTTCCCGGGTTTGGCGGCTCCACTTCCAGATCCCAGTGCTGGCATGTTACAAGAGCTGAGAATTTACAGATAGATGGCCGATTGCTCAATTTATTAGCTAAGCCAGCCCCCTTCTCAGTGACAATTAACACACACAGAGGGGCTGGCTTAGCGACAAATGATGATCGATCAGCCAAGCTCCTTTTTCAACAGCACTGAAGAGATCCAGAGGTGGAGCTGCAGAGCCAGAGAGCGGCTTCTCCTCATATGCGGCACGGTGGCTCAGTGGTTAGCACTCCAGTCTTGCTGCGAGGGGTCCAGGGATCAAATCCCACCAAGGACATAATCTGCAAGGAGTTTGTATGTTCTCCCCGTGTTTACGTGGGTTTCCTCCCACACTTTACAGATATACAGATAGGGAATTTAGATTGGCAACACTGTCCCCATTGGGGCTCAATGTATGTAAAGCGCTGTGGAATCAATAGCGCCATAAGTGCATAAATATTATTATATGAACCAGCATCGTGAAGTCCTTTGCAGAGTCCTTGGGGTCTTCCATCTATTATGGAGGGGCTCTGAGGGATGATCTTTGTGAACGTAAATCGCTCTATAGTAGCCACTTTGTGACGCTGTAAGTAAATGTAAGCAAACCTGCAGCTGCGCCGCCCCCTACCCCCTCACCTCACTTACCCCCAACCTTGCATCTAAATTATGATGCTATAATTCTCAGAGTAACAAGAACTTTTAGTGATTTTGATTTTTTTTTTTGTTAAAAGGTCATTATAAATAAATAAATAAATAAAATAAAATAACAGTGCCACCTCACTCTTCAGGTTGTGTGTGGTATTGCAGCACAGGCCCAGTTCCTTCAATTTACAGGCACAGACACGGCCCAGTCCTGGAATGAAGCAGCCATGTTTTCCTAAATCTATGGTACAGGATGCTTGGGGTAGAAGGCGTTAAAAACGCACGCTCTCTTCTAAAGAACCATTGTTAGCGAGATTAGGATCGCAATAAACAATAGCGGTGCTGAGACCGGGGATGGGGTTCACAAAGTTTAATTGCACAACGTGTTGTAAAATCAGGCGTCTTCTTCAGATCCGCTTTGATTTGTTACATTCCAGTCCTGTGGATATTTTTTATTTTAAAGCGACAGTGAGCTTTTATACTGAAGATTGCTGATATAAGCGAGTGCGTTCCTTTAAATTTAATGTCTAAATTCCGTCCTATTTTCATTGATGCCGACTTATATCGGACCGTGTCTTCTCCGTGTGAACGGGAAACCTGATCAGAGCGCATCTTATACCAGGGGGCAGTAATTAAATTAGAAGGCGCACTCCATGTGATCGGGGGAGCCTCGGGGGTATAACAGGACTTGTCGCAGGATAGTTGGGCTTTATGGTCACCGGCAGGAGGGATGAAGCGCTCTCTTGTAAACCTTCCCAAATGAAAGGCAGCGAGTTGTTGTGGCGCGGGTATCGGCCGCCTGTATCCGTCGCCCTCATTCTGCCAGATGTCTCTGTGGAGACCAATTACCGAGGCTCAACAGGCCAGCAAACGAGCCGGTATCTCGTGGGCCAAAGATGATGAGAGTAACTCCGTCAGAAGGCTGGAACGGGAAGCCAATTAAAACCAGGCGTCTGGGCATGTAATGGCGCAAGGGTGACAAGTGACGAGCCGCAACGCTACCACTCTCATTAACCTGTTGAGCGCCGATTTTGGATATTTGCAATTCAAATATTGCCCTCCCTTTTCTACAACTGAATCCTAAAAAGAAAAAACACTCAAAACACAAAGTTCTGTTGGTGTCACAGGGTTTACTGGCGCAATGCTCTGCAGATTCAACAACTGTTACATGAATTGAGTCATGCCCTAAGGGTCACAATGGGTTATTGGAATGATGCTTTTGCACAGCACCGCGAAAAATAATAATAAAAAAAAAAAAAAAGTGTTACACAGAAAAGCAAAACCAACCAAGCATTACAGATTACCGGAGCGGCTGAGCTCGGGAATTCTTATAATGTTACAGCGGGGGCACTGGAGTGATGCTCTGCAGTTCTGACCGGGTACTGAAGCCGCCGTACGTGGGGCAATGCTCTGCCGCTGAGATTAATGATACACCAGGACCTAAAGCGCAATGAAGCAATTACTGGGGGCAATGCTATGGCAGGAGGGTTAAATAAAGCCACGGGAGCGACGTAATGTGTCATCATGGGAGCACTGGTTAGCGGTAATATGTCATGTGTGGGCACTGATCAGTAGGGTTCACTGTGCTGGAAGCCGCCTCTACTGGCTGGAAAGAGACGGCCTCAGGCGACAGCGGTCCCTACTGACAGTCATCTGGATGTGTGCATCCGGGTAGCACCCTATGGGCCCATTACATACAGTAAAAATTAGGATTTGGAGGCTGCATAAATTAAAAACAAAAAGAAGGGGGCGATTCATCATCTTAATGCAAAAAGCTCAAATGTCTGCATTAGTATTTCTCATGCAAGAGCTTTAATATGAAACCCGGCCCCTTCTGTAACATTCACGTTTAATACTGTCAACATCTATTTGGAGCTCAGAAGACTCGTGCCTGTCAAGAGTGCGCTAGTGGGTGTAAGCGTCTGCATGAAGTGTCCGAAAAATGAGGGCGAGGGGGGGGGGGGGGGGGGAGCTACTGCGTCCGCCGCCATTAACCTGAAATGGCGCGCGTCCCTGGTCAACGGCAAGGAAAGGGTAAACTAAAGAGCTGCGCTACTGGCCTTTGGCAAGGGAGATGTAGGCTGACAGAACTAAAACAAGGCGCAGTGGGGGTGGGGGGGGGGGCGGTTGAGCATGGGGCGGTGGGCTACACGTCATACAATATCATCCGACACACATTGCAGACTGATAGGGTACAAAAAGGGGGCTGGTGTGGACCCACGCGGAATACACAGGTCACGTACGTATGCAAAAGAAACAACAAAAACAACAAAAGAAGCGAGAAGTCTGATCGCAGCATCGGTGCGAACCTATTTGGCAACCCATAGAAACCGGCACAGGAACAGGGCCGATTATGGGGCTTGTGACCACGGCAAGAAAATGACTTGAATGTCCTTACTGAATGCGGTGACACGATCGTCAGCAGGACCTGTAGACCTGGCTGCATCAGAAGAGGTGCAGGGCACCCCGACACACATGCCTGGTATGGGGGGAGGCTAATTTCAGGCCCCCGCCTTCCCTGTAGTGCATGCACCCCTCCTTGGACCTCAGTCAAGGCAAGGAGGGCAGTAACAGTCTCATAGCAGCTCCTCGCAGGTGACAGGGGGGAGAGATTAGTGCTAGATCCCCTGCCATAATCAATCAACCTTTGGAAAAAAAACCAAAAAAAAACCTAAAAACAAGGAACTTCTACTCTTCCTGAAGTTTTATCTCCAAGGGAGCAAAGCGAAGAGTACAAGACTGGGAACCTTTCATAAAAAGGGGCGTCAGGGAGACCGCTGCACCCTGATAAGTCAAAAAAACAAAGATTAGGGGGGGAAAGAGAAAAGGGGCAGTGTGAGAAAGGCCGGCTGCAATGTTACACTTCCCAAAACTCTGCAACCCCCTCCAAAGGGTCAGCTCTCCAAGTCTATAGCACCATAGTCCACAGCTTGAAAGTCCCCACCGTGACCAGGAGGTGGGGATCAGCTGGTCCTTACAGCAGTACCAGGTTGGCATGGCCACGTCTCTACCTCTCCACGCCAGGAAGGATGCCGCTGCCGGAAGGCTGCATGCCAAGGTCTTCAGCATTGTTGTTGGTTAGCGGCACGGGAGGCCGACTTAGCTGTTGGGGAGAAAGATGTCGTTCCAGCTCTTCTACAGTTTCTCTAGAGGTGGAGGGTTGTGGAGAGTGGGGGGCTGCGTTGCGGGAAGCGGGGTGGGTGGAGGTTTGCGAGCTACGGTGGATTCGGTGGCTCACGATGATATTATTGCCGAAGCCTCCCATGGATGCCATAGTGGTGCTCTGCTCCCTTTGGACCACGGCAGTCATCCCTCCTTCTGCCATAAGTCGCTGGATTCTGCTCAGAGCGTCCTCCTGACCCTCTCCTGTCGGACATGAAGGGGCACATTGTGAGGGATTAGAAGGGCTGCAGCGTAATAGAGAGAAAAGCATAAAAAGTGCCGGTATAAGAGGTTATATTCTGAAGGCAAAGTGGAACAGGATTGGGGAGAAGTCGGGGGGCTCTGCTCACATCCGCCACGGAGCCTCCACGGGAAAGATAGTTCTGCACGCAGCGCTATTTCCCGACACCTTGGCAGCAACAATTCGACCCCCTTTATTATAATCGGGTCCTTCAAGGGCCACTGGGGTCTGTCGTGCGATGGATCCAGCAATGAGTTTTGGCTCCCATTGGCACAGAAACCCCAACACGGATGTGAACAGAGTCCAAAATAAGGACAGGCTTTCACCAGGCAGCATCAGACTAATGTGGGTGCGTCTACATGAAGTGGATCTATTAAAGGGGTTGTCTGGTGCTGCTCACTTCTGCGTCCGAGGCGAGCGATACAGATGACGTTACGACCCCACATACCCCCGAGACGCTCGCATGATCCCAAGTGCACGTGTCTCGCCAGGTGTGTGGGGATGTAATGCATCGGTACCGCTAACGTCCAATGCTGAAGTGTGCGTCTCCAGCTGCGCCCCTTAAACCTGAATATGTGTCCCCTATGCCCGGCTACAGGTCTGTATTCCCATTATCTAAAATACCACTTTGGCGACTAATAGGATGCCCCTTGTGGCGGTAATATGCAGTCATTACATAGGGTACCATATTCAGCGGAGAGATCCGCTTCAGAGCCACAAGTCCCAGCTGTACCACGGGTCTAATGGACTGAACTAACAGTGCCATAATATAGCTAAAAAAACAGAAGCGCTAATAGGGTTTTACCAGATAAGCAACAGGTTAGTATATAAAATAATACACTCACCAATTGTGGTTGTGAAGGGTCACAACCACCAAAGATAGCATGAGATAATGCCCCACGTGGACATGTCTTCAGAGTAGGAGGAGAAAGAGGGGTTAATCCTGCGCAATCCGCCAAATAAGATGTACAAATGTTGATAAATTAATCTTTTATTCCATAGGTCTACGCGTTTCGAGATGTAAAAACCTCTTCCTCAGGACCAGAATATCAACAAACATAAGTTTGATATTCTGGTCCTGAGGAAGAGGTTTTTACACCTCGAAACGCATAGACCTATGGAATAAAAGATTCATTTATCAACCTTTTATTCCATAGGTCTACACGTTTCGAGGTGTAAAAACCTCTTCCTCGTTGATATTCTGGTCCTGAGGAAGAGGTTTTTACACCTCGAAACGCGTAGACCTATGGAATAAAAAATTTATCAACATTTCTACATCTCATTTGGCGGATTGCGCGGGATTAACCCCTCTTTCTCCTCCTACTCTGAAGGCTAACAGCGCCATAGGGAGATATGATGCCATTAGTTGGGGTCATTAGGCCTGCGGTGACGCTGGGAGCTGTGGACGCATCTACACGAGGCCTAAACATCAGATTAGTCAGTGTTTCTAGGAAAAGCTGGGTGACGGCCAATATGGCTTTCCAATACTCCAATATGTGCAGCCATCGCTACTGCAGATTAATCACCAAGCTGTGACGCTCGGAGCAGTAAGAGCCACGTATAGGACGTAACCCGCGCTCCCCAGAATGTCATAAAAAGAAAAACGCTGAAAACTTAGCAAAAAAAAGGATCCACCACCTCTCCTAGTAAATATCTGCATTACCCATAAAATAATCCTGGAGCATCTGTTCTTAAAACTCTGCAGTGTGCCGATCCTCTGTTATTCCTCCTGGAAATATATGAATAAGTTAGTTTGTTGCATCTACTGTTTTCAGAAGGGAGCGGTGTGCTCCTGATTGACAGTCCAGGCTAGCAGCATATTAGCTCCACTGGTCTGTGCGCTCCTATGCAGCATCGGAGGAATGCAGGGGCCCGAAGCTTCAGAGCAGCGCTCACAGGCTGTATTCAGAGCAGCGCTCACAGGCTGTATAGCAAAGAGCATGCAAGAGCCTCCTTGCCTCAGACTTTTCTAAAAGTGGAAAACCCCTTTAAAATATTATTTCTACTGTTTATTGCTCATTGCCAAGGTTACCGGCCATCTCTGCTGAAGACCAATAACCTTTAAAAGGCTTCTCCCCTTTTAGAAAAGTGATCACATCGTACAGAGGTGGCACTCGCCCCCTCCCAGAGTCCAGCGCCGCCTCCCCGCAGCTGCATCAGTGTCTGTGTTTTGGCTGCAGTGGTGACATCACAGGTCACCGCTGCAGCCAATCACTAAGCTGTAGCCCATACACAGACTGGAGCAGCGGCGCGGAGCAGGCCCTAGAGCGAGGGAGAGTACTAGGTGCATTTTTACAGATGTTATTGATTGGGGACCAAAACTGCCTCAATGACGGGGTCCGATCACTCCCATCATCACTGGATGTGTCGTACATAACGTGTAGTGAGGGAAACACACCATTGACAGGAGGAGTTGTAACGCCCACATGTAATCTTACACATACATTTCCAGGAGGAATAACAGAGTAAAACAATGTACAATTTTTAAGATGCTCCAGAATGTTTTTTTTTTTTTTTTTTTTAAAGTGGAACACAATTTAGCAGAACGGATGCATCTGCTCTGGCCACATGACAGGTCGGCTCAATCACTAGATTTACAGCACTGATTATAGGGGTCTCTTCCCACTCGTCCTACCTGAGCCCGACCCGTCGGCAGACTCCAGACCTCCCTCTTGGGACTCCACTGCAGTTCTCGGCTCCTCAGAAGTGCCGCCAGACTGTGCCGCATGCTCGTTACTAGAACCGGCTAGGGGAAAAAAAAAAAAAAAAAGAGAAAAGCCAATAAGCGGAATGAGTCAAAAGCTGCACTACATGTATACATGCTGAATGGAGGGCACGGGGACGCAGGGCTAGGGGGCATTATAGTTAGAGTTGATACCATATTGTAAAAATAACCGCAAGTCACGGACGATGACCACCAGGCATCTCCCATAGAGGTTTGCCGCAATTCTAGAAGTTCCCATAGAAGTGAATGGAGCATCGCCCTCTGCAGTCAGTGTCGCGAGCTCCGGGTCAGCCATCTTTCATATGGCCCATCCTGTGGATATTGGGGCTGACCGGCCTGTAATCCTCCAGATCACACACAAAAGTTCAGAACTTAGGATCCTGCCTTGTGGCGATCAATAATTGGGTGTGGTGGCTGTTCTTAGAGAATAGGTTGTGCCCTGACCAGGCTCCATACGCCAGCCCGGCGTTATCTGCATCTCACCAAGCCAGCCAGTAGCAACATTTCCAGGAAGTGTTCTCTTACCTTCAGCGCTTGGCGCAGGCGGCCTGGTCTCCGGTACCTCTCGCTCGGTTTGGGTCTCTGCATTCTGTAGCTGAGGGGCGGGGGTCTGCGTGCCCTGTGATGTCACGGAGGTGCTAGGATTTCGAGGCTGGAGGCCAATGGCATTCATTAGACCCATTTCTCGATCTGATCTCCAGGAGGCACGACTGGTCCTAATTCGGAAACATGGAGGGGGGGGGGAGGGGGGACATGTAAGCAAACTCCTCATTAGACCCCTATCATCTTGCCATGCCCGACCAGTGCGCGGGTGGTATTAAAAGGGACGGTTCAGGGCACTATGAAAGAAAACTAGGCAACTTTGCAAACTGGTCTTCTGTCTGGTTCCAGGTCTGCAGCTCCGATGCAGTCCCATGTCACTACATTTTTTTTTTTTTAAATTAGGACCATTTATTTTCAATCTGGATTTAAAAGGACTTTTTGCACTTTGTTAAATGCGCAAGATTGTAAAGTGCTGGAAAAAGCAAGAAACTTTATAATTGACCTAATCTCAAAAACAGGAGGGTTTAACGTTTACAGCTCGTTGCCAAGGTTACTGGCCACCTCTGCAATGTCAGAATGGCTGGTAACCTAGGTAAGGAGCATGTGCTGGTAGAAGGCGTTATAGGATCGCCAAAGCTGCCCCTGCTTGAGCGCGCAGAGTCAGGCCAGCGGTTCAACCATGACAGCGCTCCCGCCATTCTATGAGAGCGCGCTGCGGCAGCAAGCAGGAGGCAGGGGAACCGTGCAAACCCCTAGATGCCAATCTTAATGGGTATGTCCTCAAGTTCAGGATTTGCCTATCCAAAGTGTATTCACAAGAGGTTCTGCAGCAGAAATCTGAGGCCTCAGTGGTTGTGACAGTGGATCAGTACCTGCCATTCGGGTACATTGCCCCCCTTGACTTGCAGTGGATGTTGAGGATTTAGGTGCAGGATCGGTGCCTAAATCCTCATCCGACCCCGACTGTGTGAATGCGGCCGCGGTCATCACGGTGCAGGTCCTTACCCAGGTCTCTCAGTGGTTCGGGTAGTGTTATGCTGGAGAATCGCTTCATTCATTTGCTCCCAAAACTGGTCACACACATTGTCAAATGCCCTGAAAACAGCAAAAAGACATAAAAGAACAAAGTTAAAAATACACAGGATTTTAATATTGAGGCCCAGCCGGAGACTGCACCACTGACACCTTGTGTAGAGCCGCGTTCCGAATACAGAGAGGTCTCCACATATAGAGAGGGGAACGTCCTCCGCGTCAGTGGTGCAGCCTCGGGCCTTACAGCTGGGACTTCAAGGCGACATATTGCAGCATAGACTAAGGTAAAGAGCGGTTTTCACATTAAGAGACCTTTAATTCTTGACCGTATTTTCATGCATAATCTACCAGTGATCTCCATCCATTCGCTCTCAAGTGGTTTCAATAACTACAATTCCCATCATGCCCTGGGAGTTGTAGTTTGGCCACAGGTTGGAGATCAGGGATGTGCCGGTGGAGCCAGACGTCAGGCCCGGCCATACAATCCCTGTGTCCTGCACGGGGCTGATGGCTGGCGGCGGAGCACGCGCTGACAATACCCGTATTCTCGCTACGACGAGGCGTTGTATTCTCGGCAGGTTGCTAGGCGATGGCCCCGATGCCGGAGACGGCCGTGATTACAGAGCGCGATTTATTTTTTTTTTTTGGCAAAGTCTTAGTCTTCCACAAGTGATCAAGATACAATTATGTCTGAAATCTCCGCAGATTCTCATTGAAATGCAATTAAGAAAAGAACGGTGATCCGCTTAAAAAAAAAAAAAATCTGTGCCTCGCTGCTTAAAGGGACGGTAAACCTAGAAATGAAGATCTGCATTTGGCCACCTCTAATCATCAGCAAAGTCGCTCTTCTACCCAGTCATCCACTCCATCTTTACCTACAGGAGCCGCTCAGCATTTAACATATCAGGGTCCGTTATGTGGCCAGGTCTCCATGTCAGAAAAGCCAAAGGGGGAAAGGGGAAAGGTTGCTGCTAAAGCAAGCTGCCTCCCAGCCTGGAGAGAGTATGGTTTCACAGGGAACATACAGAGGACTCTAAATTCCCATTATTTTACACCATTTTGGTTCCACTGGTGAGTGATCCCCTGTGAAGATCTGGGAAACCCTCCAAGCTTTGTATACACGGCTTCTACAAGTGGGGAATATTAATGGGGTTCTGAGTTGGAGATGCGATCATTAATGGGGGGGGGGGGGGGGAATCTGAAACGTAGAGGAGACCGTGATGGGGCGTCACCAGAGGTCGCCCCGTACTATTTGGCTGCATCCCTTTAAAGGAGACTATTTATTGAGAAGGCTTCCTTAACAATAAGCAGATCTGAACTGCTCTACTAGGATCCCTGATGACCAGTTGTAAGTGCTGATATCCTCTGTGGCGCCTCTACAGGGAAAAGGCAGTATTACACAGATCAAATCACATCAATGGATGTGAGGAGTCCTCCAGAGCAAGGGAAGCCGACAGTATCCGATCTGCAATATACAGAACAGAGGATCCCTCCTATTATCGCCCCAATAGGGTGTAAGCAAAGGGGGTTTCTCAACTAGCAAAATCTGTGCACATCTCCCCTCCACACAGGACTGCATGGCTAGTGAGCAACAGGGGGTGAATAAGAGGGGAAAACCTGGCACCAGGCTTGTCCCCAGTGTATACAGCAGGCGGTGCAGTGTCACTACAAGCACAGGGATTGGGATATTCCTAGTAGCCCCCCCCCTCCCTCCCCAATATACGGCACCTCCACCCATGCATTGCTTTCTGCTCGGTGCTTGTGATGACGTCCCTGGAAGCCACATGGGGGAACACAACAATTGTATGTGAAAGGTTCTTGTTAATCAGAGCTATTGATCGGCGGATCAATACCCGCAGGAAGCGATAAGCTAATGGTGCCAAAATGATGGAACTTGATTGAGAGGAAATCACACAAACGACGTAACGCTAAACCGACATATGCGGCTCATTAGTAGCGCGGCTGCGGCCGGTCCCCTGAGGAGTCAGTATGATGCCCCCGGAGAAACTGCCAATATCCGCGGCATGCACAATCCGAACTGACGGCGCATTGTTTGGACATGGGGGAGCGGGGGACAATATTGAGGGGCAGACATCAATGTGATGAGGTGGGGGTCTCCGCTTCTTAATGTGCATGATGTAAAGACACAAGTGCATGATAAATGGCCGAACTACATCGACTTCTACCTTTTTCCAAAACGATCATTTAATTTTTTTTTACTTTAAAATCAGGCCTGCACAACATACAGCCCGCAAAATGGTTTACTGCGGGCCACGGACCTATCCAGGAGACTTCACTCCCTTCACCCTATGTTCAAAACTTTCAGAAGCAAATACATTTGAGCATTGTGGTGGCGGGACTGGGGCAGAGGAGCTTCCGTCACCTCCGGGCCCGACGTGCCGCAGCATGACAAGATCAGCACTCTAACCTCATCACACTGCTGCGGAGATAGCGCTTACTATTGCCCGCACTTCATCATTGGGGCAGTGTGGGAAGGATATTATGAAGAAGGCAGTGAAGGGGAATATTTTGTGCAGGAAGCACAGCAATTATTTATTCAAGGAGACCGTATGGGAGAGCTTTTTATTTATGGGGCAGTATAATGATACTTTCACAATGTTGGGAATAGGTCACCTATAAGACCCTGGATGTAACTGTTTATTTGTGATTTTTCCTTAGTCTCATCAGTACCATGGTTCCTGATCTGACAAGGACTTAACTCACAGTATCTCTTTAGGCATACTATCAGATGAAGGTTCATGTGATACAATTGTACCTGGGGCTGACCGGATTATAATAGGTCGTCGCTGTACTAAGGTTGGTGATTTATTCATATATTGACAGTGGTCCTGGCTCTGCATTCATGTACTGACAGTGGTTATGGCATTGCATTCATATACTGACAGTGGTCATGGGGCGGCATTTATGTACTGTCAGTGGTTATGGTGCTGCGCTCATGTTCTGATGGAGGTTCTGGGCCTGCACTCATACGGACAGTGGTTATGGTGGGGCATTCATGTACTGACAGTGGTTATGGCATTGCATTCATATACTGACAGTGGTCATGGGGCGGCATTTATGTACTGTCAGTGGTTATGGTGCTGCATTCATGTTCTGATGGAGGTTCTGGACCTGCATTCATATGCTGACAGTGATTATGGTGCAACATTCATGTACTGTCAGTGGTTATGGTGCAGGGTTTATGTACTGATGAAGGTTCTGGCACAGCATACATGTGCTGATGGAGGTTCTGGTACTGCATTCATGTACGGACAGTAGTTTTGATCTTGTACACATATGAACCATGTTTTGGATTGCTGACAAGTCTAAGTCTCTCTGTTCTTGCTCTCCTGTCAAACTGCACACCAGCATAACAGCAAGGCATGCTTTCAGTACCAAGCAGGCAAGCCAGTGGAAAATGGCAGAAACACTACATGCTGGGAAGTGAAGGGAAAGTAGGTCACAGCACCTATAGTCCTGGTAAAATACTCATGATGAAGTACCACCCACTCACAGAGCAGATAGTAAGGTACTGGATATAAGGGTTGGGATAATCCCTTGACATTTAGATGAGAAAATGAACAAAAATGTGTCCCCCCAATTGTTTACATATGGACCCCGATCTGAATACAGATTTCCAGTAACAGCAATATCGGAGGAGTGTTAAAGGGGTGGAACCGCATGATATAACCAATTGTTCAGGATGAAGGAAGATCTTTAAACCAGATTATGCACATAAAATCAATCAGAATAAAGGCACCAAAGAGCTCCCAAACCCCACAGGGACTGTGCAGTACTTACTCCGGTCGACAGATCACCAGATCCCCCTTATTGGTACCGTAAGCTAATCCCAGGCCAGGCTCCGGTAGCCAACGGGCAGAATTGATGCTGACGTGTCTCCTCTGGTCGGCAGGCATGGGATACAGCACATTGAAGACACGCTGGAGGGAAAATACAGAGATAGGCTGAGTACAATCAGTACAGGGTGTATATAGGAAATAGTCAGAGGTGCTTAATACAACTCCCATACACTTTTTAGCCTCAGAGTGTAATAATATTATATTATTATTAATAATTTTATTCATTTATATAGTGCTATTAATTCCACAGCGCTTTACATACATTGGTAACACTGTCCCCATTGGGGCTCACAATCTAGAGTCCCTATCTGTATGTTTTTGGTGTGTGGGAGGAAACCGGAGAACCCGGAGGAAACCCACGCAAACACGGGGAGAACATACAAACTCCTTGCAGATTGTGTCCTTGGTGGGATTTGAACCCAGGACCCCAGCGCTGCAAGACTGCAGTGCTAACCACTGAGCCACCACCAGACTGCAGTGCTAACCACTGAGCCACCAGACTGCAGTGCTAACCACTGAGCCACCACCAGACTGCAGTGCTAACCACTGAGCCACCGTGCCGCCCCCGTAATCTGCCCCCTTTGGAGGACTCACCTGTCTACATATTACATACTTTGTGTAATTCTGCCTTAGCCCTGCGGGGGTGCTGTTATATTCCCTACAGATCGTCGGGGTTATTAGCAGCAGGAAGACAAGTGATCAGAAGTTTTCCTAACAGACAGACTATGTACAGAAACCCCTGCAGATTTACCATATTTCAACATCCAATATGGCTGCCAGACTGATCGACACAAAGCTTTTCTAAAATGCAAATCTGGCAACAGCAACCAGGCGGATCGGGTCTAGGAAAGTTGTCAGACTATAGAAACCCTGACGCTGCACAGACAAAGCTGTGAATTTACTGACGGTGACTTAGTGATGAGGTTTCCGCTAAGTGCACAGGCGGAGTAATACGGCGGATAATCCCTCCAAGAGCAGCGCGGAGTAACGCAGCGATCCCCGGCCGGGGTGAAGCCCATCTGTCTTGCATTGGTGGCTTAAGACGCAGGGGTTGCAGGCAACGTGGCGCTGACAGATAAGCCATCAAGACATCATACAGATGGATCAATAGGATCGTGAAACTCACAATACGAGGCCGGCAATCAGCGGATGTCAATACAAGTTTACAAAGCAGTGACAGGCGTCTCCTTCACCGGATGCGATATAATGACAATCCCACCAGCACCTCCAGGGTGTACAGAAGACCACGTCACACCCCCCCCCCCCCCCCACTCCAAACTGAAAGAATAAATATTTTATTTTTACAAGCGTCAGCTATACACAATAGACTGAGAACTGTGGGTTACTGCTCCTTTAAAAAAAGGACTACTCCGTGTTCTTAGAAGGGTAAAATAGCAAACTGCTTATAAAAAACCCCCAATCCTATCCGCTCTATACGGAGGGATTTATCTTACATGGAATGGTGTCCAGCTTGTTTTGTTTATTACTGGCCACTGCTGCGGTCTATTGCAGGTGGTTGAACATGAGCAGTGCTTACAAGCCATTTACAATTGAGCTTGTAAGCGGTGGTCTGAAGTGGACCCGATCCCTGGAACGCACTCTTCTCTTGTGATCCGGCCAGCGGCGGTGCAGCAATCGAGAGAGCGACGTTCAGCGCTGCAGTGCCACAATGTAGCTGGTGCTGTCAGTCATACAGCGGCGTACTTTGCCCAGCAATCTGCAAAAGATCTAAGAACCACTGTGCCCGCAGATCCCGAAGAACTCAACGGTTGTGAGGGCATGATGGGAGTGGTAGTTCTGCAGGTTGCATTGAAACAAGCAGGTCTTTAAGGGTCAATGGTCACAGTGTCCATGGCTTAACCCTGGGTCCATAGACAATGGGATGGGGCTCATCTGTGGAGGGGACCACCCATCAACCCCCCTCTAAAGCCAATGCAGATGCCATCACTATAGGTTAGAAAGATTGACTTCGAGGAGGTGAAGAACGGTTGGCACAAAGACAACTTTCCCCATTTCCTTATCAAATTGGATGATTTTTGGGTGGGATGAATGGGACGGACATGTGGCCTTTCTTGGGTACTTGCAGGTCAGCTCCCATAGAAGTGAATGCAATTAGTGGCAGATTGCAAGCACAGACCGGCAGAGTTATCGGAGCATCTGCAGTAGGTCAGTCGGGGATTGAAGAATGGAGTGTTTTTCCTTCTTTTTGGACTTCACTGCTTCTTTTTCGCTTTTTTTTACAACGCTCTCTTTTGGGACTTGTCAGCTATAAAAATGTGCACAAATCAGCAGCGCAGCTCATTTCTGGACGGACGCAGATAGCCGTACCTTCCACTGCGAGCACCAAAGGGTTAAAATGTACCGAGCCACCGCCAGGCTTCCTTTATACACAATCGAGTCTGAAAATGTCAGTCTCTGAAGTTTTGTCCCTTGTGGATATTTCCCCGGCGCTGACACAAGCCTGGGACTGTGATAGAACCTGCGCGCTGCACAGACGATCTCCCCAGAGAGCACGCAGACTCCTGCTGCCGATACACGCTCATTCACACCGGCGCAGCGCCGAGGTCGCGTGTGTCATCATTACCGAGGAAGCAGCTTTTAATCGCATGACACTGCTCCACGGAAAATTAACAAGACGGGATCCTGAGAAGAGATAATCAGCGGTGACGGCCCGTGCAATTACTCCTCTGCATCCCCTCCACCCCGCCAGCAGCAACGCGTCTGCAGAGGCTCCGGAAACCCCAGTCAGCTCCTCAATACTGGGGACTTTGACGGTGGCATAAACAAAAAACTAATGTGCATGGTCTGTCGCATGATTATCGGCTGATGTAGACACGTTGGTAATCAGGAATGAGCGTTTTAACCAACAATGGCCAATTACCGTATTTTTCGGATTATAAGACGCACTTTTCCTCCCAAAAATGTGGGAGGAAAATGAGGGGTGCGTCTTAAAATCCGAATATAGCTTACAGGGAGGGGGGGCTGCGTGCGGGCAGCTGGGTGCCTGTCTGTGCCGGCTGCCTCTCTTCTGTCCTGGAGGCCCGCTGCCACTCTGTGCGGGCGGGCGGCTGTGCGGCAGGTGTCCCAGTTTCAAAATGATGGCGCCAGGAGTCAGCACGTGCGCAGATGGAGCCCTTGGATGAGAGCCCCATCTGCGCATGCGTCGCTCCAGGCGCCATCATTTAAACCCAGACCGCGGACAGCCTGGGACACTCAACGCACCGGCCTGGTCCACCACTGACCTGCCGCCGCTGCCCCACCGCTTTCACCACTGACCCACAGCAGCTGCCAGCACAACCTCTGCCTCCTGTGACCCCGCTTCACCACCACTGCTGCCCCCCTCTGGTAAGACAACACCAAAGTATAAGACGGACCCCATTTTTATTTTATTTTTTTTTCTCCCTCTCTAAATTTGGGGTGCGTCTTATAAAACGAAAAATACAGTATCCTCTCGTCTGAGCCACTAACGTCTCCTCCAGTTTCAGAAGACTTCTGCTAGCAGTTTGGATTGGTCACCATCCCGGTGCAGAGACCCCACAAATCATCACTGTGTCCCCTCAGAAATAATCTGGCTATGACAAAGTATGCACGACGGTCCATAAACCACATTTTCTGGTCAGATCTTTAGTCTTTTGAATGTTTTTTGACTTCTGGCTTCAAGTTTTAAAAAAAAACAAAACAAAAAAAAAAAAACTTCTGGTGGGAAAAAAAATAAAAAAATAAATAAATAAATAAATAAATAAATAAATAAATAAATAAAGTACGTCCTGAACGGGTTTCCACTTGAAAAACGCGAGAGGTTTTTGAATTGAGAACTAGTGTAATTCGCTCACGCAGCGGATATTTCTTTGCACAGATTCCGACTTATTTTCTGCGCTGAATTCTGCATCTGGTTATTTACAATAGAGAATCACGTGGAAGATTTTTAATCTATGACTTGGAAAAAAGTGAATATTCACAAGGCAATTCTTGGTTAGTTTCTGCACTGGAATCACCAGGACACCACGGCAGCCACACACAGACGAGCCACGTTCCATCAGGGCAAATCTGCAGTAGAAATCTAAGGATCATCAATTTTCCACTATACTGTTCCTATATATTTCTCTGCTTAACCCCTTAACGACCATGGGCAGTAAAGTTTAACTACGTCTTGGGGTCCATAGTGTTAATCCCCACCTGCTGCTGCGGGCTGCATGAAAGGATCCGCGCACGTCAGCTAATTTATACAGGTGACGTGTGCCTGCTAGGCATGAGTGGAATCGCTATCCACCCGTGCCTTCTATCCCCTTAAAATGGCGCTGTCAAGATCTGATTCGGAGAAAAGTGTGAGCGATCAGACTGCTGATCCTTATAGTCTTCTAGGGGATCTAGTATAAAAAAAAAAAAAAAAAAAAAAAAAAAAAAAACCACACCACACCTAAAAGTTCAAATCACCCCCCCTTTTGGCCCACTGAAAATTAAAGGGTTAAAAAAATTAAAAAAAAAACAAAAACAAAAAAAAAAAAACAAACATTTGGTAACGCTGCGTTCAGGAATGCCCAATCTATTCAATTAATCTGATCGGTAAATGGCAAAAAAAATTCCAAACGCCAAAATTACGTTTTTTGGTCACCACAAATATTGCGCTAAATGCAATAACAGGCGATCAAACGTAGTACCTATGCAAAAAATGGTATTACAAACGTCAGCTCGAGACGCAAAAAAAATAAGCCGTCACTGAGCCATAGATCCCGAAAAATCAGAACGCTACGGGTTGCGGAAAATGGCGCAAAACGTACTCCACTTTTTTCGAACAAACTTCTGATTTTTTTTTTTTAACCCCTTAGATAAAAGTAAGCCCATACATGTTTGATGTCTACGAACTCGCACCGACCTCATCCATCACATCAGTTTTACCATATGAGTACACTGAGTAGAATATCTCAAAAACAATTATGCAATCACACTTTTTTCAGCAATTTTTCTGCATTTGGAATTTTTTTTTTGCTGTTTTCAAAGTACACTGTATGGTAAAACTCATGGTTTCATATAAAAGTACAGCTCGTGCTGCAAAAAAATGAGCCCTCACATGACCAGATTGACTGAAAAATAAAAACGTTACGTCTCTCGGAAGAAGAATGGCGAAAAAATAAAAAACTACTGAAAGCGAAAAAAAAATAAAAAAAATCGGCTAGTCATGAAGGGGTTAATTTTAGTAGGTTTCATGGAGAAGATCAACAGGAAAATAACCCCGTGTTCGCTGCAGGAAAATGCACAACATCCATTTGTATCTTTCCTTCCCTGGCTTAGAGCCCCTATAATATCCCCAACCCCTTTAATTATCAGAATTAGCAATTACTGGGTGACCGTGTGCAGAATGTAAATCCTGTTACACATCTGTCCCAGGTAGCGCACTGCACTAAATCCGAGCCGCTAATCTGCGCTGATGTCCGCCACAGATTATGTACATGGGATTATCGGCGGAGATCAGATCCTGAGCTAATAAGGACCAGAGAATCCTATAACCGCCTGTTCCCGGTCCGTGGAGGTCGTGCGCTGCGGGTGGTCACGTGGCTGTGATCACTGGTGGGAGATGATCACGTGACTTGAGCGAGCCTGGCAGGGAAGGCGGCAGAACCCGGGCACTGAGCAAATGAATGAGGAGCCTGTAACTGTGAACGTGAATACAAGGTTCCAACAGGACGAGTCTCCAGCTCTAGCGCAGGAAAGGGTTTCCAAATTCTCTGATGGGTTTGCAATTTAGTTGCAAATGCATAAGAAAAAACACGCAAAAGGTAATATTCACATTAAAAAAAAAATCTTAACACTTCCCATCATAAATGTAATCTTTACATCTGGTATAAACGCCGCTGTTCTCCTGAATCTGGCGATGTTTCCCTTTTGTTCCTGAGCCACTCCGTTCCCAAGATATGGCCTCCTCTTCCCTGTGTATTAATCAAGTCTTCTCAGCCAAGTGGGTGTGGTCACCAGCTCCTACTAGACATCTTTGTGGTGACCACGCCCAGTTGGCTAACAAGACTAACTTTATATGCAAGAAACAGGGGTCCATATCTCATGAACGGAGAGACGCAGGAACAAAAGAAAAACATCGCCGGATTCAGGAGAACAGCGGCGTTTACACCGGATACAAAAAAAATTACATATTTATGACAAGTGACAGGTCCCCTTTAAAGGAGTTTTCCCACTGATAGGCTACGCCAATGTGATATCTGGTAGAAGTTCCAGTTTTCCTATTCTTCAGCTTAAAGAAAACACATAAAAAACCCAAAAACAATTGCATTTGTGGGTAAAGCTTATCGGTCTCTGAGGTCAGACTGGATAGGAACAGTCTAGAAATCTGCCATTATTCTGCATGGTGAGATTTTGGGAACTGGTTTTCCTTTATTAAAAAAAAAAAAAAAAAAAAAAGTGTCCCACTATTTATGCCAATGAATCATGGGAAATAAACCCTCTGCTGGAAAATATATATATATATATATATATATATATATATATATATAAATATAAAAGGGAATTTTGTTTACTTACCGTAAATTCCTTTTCTTCTAGCTCCAATTGGGAGACCCAGACAATTGGGTGTATAGCTACTGCCTCCGGAGGCCACACAAAGTATTACACTAAAAAGTGTAAACCCCTCCCCTCTGCTATACACCCTCCCGTGCATCACGGGCTCCTCAGTTTTGGTGCAAAAGCAGGAAGGAGGAAACTTATAAATTGGTCTAAGGTAAATTCAATCCGAAGGATGTTCGGAGAACTGAAACCATGACCAAGAACAATTCAATCTGAACAACATGTGTACACAAAGAAATAACAGCCCGAAGGGAACAGGGGCGGGTGCTGGGTCTCCCAATTGGAGCTAGAAGAAAAGGAATTTACGGTAAGTAAACAAAATTCCCTTCTTTGTCGCTCCATTGGGAGACCCAGACAATTGGGACGTCCAAAAGCAGTCCCTGGGTGGGTAAAAGAATACCTCGGTAAAAGAGCCGTAAAACGGCTCCTTCCTACAGGTGGGCAACCGCCGCCTGAAGGACTCGCCTACCTAAGCTGGCATCTGCCGAGCGTAGGTATGCACTAGATAGTGCTCCGTGAAAGTGTGCAGACTCAACCAGGTAGTCGCCTGACACACCTGCTGAGCCGTAGCCTGGTGCAGCAACGCCCAGGACGCACCCACGGCTCTGGGAGAATGGGCCTTCAGCCTTGAAGGAACCGGAAGCCCAGCAGAACGGTAGGCTTCAAGAATTGGTTCCTTGATCCACCGAGCCAAGTTGACTTGGGAGCTTGCGACCCTTTACGCTGGCCAGCGACAAGGACAAAGAGCGCATCCGAGCGGCGCAGGGGCGCCGTACGAGAAATGTAGAGTCTGAGTGCTCTCACCAGATCTAACAAGTGCAAATCCTTTTCACGTTGGTGAACCGGATGAGAACAAAAAGAAGGTAAGAAGATATCCTGATTGAGATGAACAGAGGATACCACCTTCGGGAGAAATTCCAGAACCGAACGCAGAACCAGCTTGTCCTGGTGAAACACCAGGAAGGGGGACTTTGCATGACAGCGCTGCTATGTCAGACACGCTGCGGAGTGACGTGACTGCCACTAGGAAGACCACCTTCTGCGAAAGGCGTGTAAGAGAATATCCCTCATTGGCTCGAAGGGTGGTTTCTGAAGAGCCGGTATCACCCTGTTCCGATCCCAGGGTTCTAGCCGACGCTTGTAAGGAGGTACTATGTGGCAAACCCCCTGCAGGAACGTGCGTACCTGAGGGAGTCTGGCTAGACGCTTTTGAAAAAAAAAAAAAAAAAAACACAGAAAGCGCCGAAACTTGTCCCTTAAGGGAACCGAGAGACAACCCCTTTTCCATTCCGGATTGAAGGAAGGACAGAAAGTGGGCAAGGCGAATGGCCAGAGAGTAAAACCCTGATCAGAGCACCAGGATAAGAATATCCTCCACGTCCTGTGGTAGATCTTGGCGGACGTTGGTTTCCTGGCCTGTCTCATAGTGGCAATGGCCTCTTGAGATAACCCTGAAGACGCTAGGATCCAGGACTCAATGGCTACGCAGTCCGGTTGAGGGCCGCAGAATTCAGATGGAAAAAACGGCCCTTGAGACAGCAAGTCTGGCCGGTCTGGTAGTGTCCACGGTTGGCCTACCGTGAGATGCCACAGATCCGGGTACCACGACCTCCTCGGCCAGTCTGGAGCGACGAGGATGGCGCGGTGGCAGTCGGATCTGATCCTGCGTAACACTCTGGGCAGCACTGCCAGAGGAGGAATACGTGAGGCAGTGGAAACTGCGACCAATCCTGAACTAATGCGTCTGCCGCCAGAGCTCTGTGATCTTGAGAACGTGCCATGAATGCCGAGACCTTGTTGTTGTGCCGGGACGCCAATAGGTCGACGTCCGGCTTCCCCCAGCGGCAACAAATCTCTTGAAACACGTCCGGTCGAAGAGACCATTCCCCTGCGTCCATGCCCTGGCGACTGAGAAAGTCTGCTTCCCAGTTTTCTACGCCCGGGATGTGAACTGCGGAGATGGTGGAGGCTGTGGCTTCCACCCACAGCAGAATCCGCCGGACTTGCTGGAAGGCTTGCCGACTGCTTGTGCCGCCTTGGTGGTTGATGTATGCCACCGCTGTGGAGTTGTCCGACTGAATTCGGATCTGCCTGCCTTCTAGCCATGGCTGGAACGCTTTTAGGGCTAGAACACTGCCCTTATCTCCAGAACATTGATCTGAAGGGAGGACTCTGCTGAGTCCATGTACCCTGAGCCCTGTGGCGGAGGAAGACTCCCTGACAGACTCGCGTCCGCCGTGACCACAGCCCAGGATGTGGGCAGGAAGGATTTTTCCTTCGACAAGAGTGGGAAGAAGCCACCACTGAAGGGAGGCCATGGCTGCCCGAGAAGGAGCAACGTTCTTGTCGAGGGACGTCGATTTGCTGTCCCATTTGCGGAGAAAGTCCCATTAAAGTGGGCGCAGATGAATCTGCGCAAACGGAGCTGCCTCTATTGCTGCCACCAACTTCTCTAGGAAGTGCATGAGGCGCCTCAAAGGGTGTGACTGGGCTCGAAGGAACGATTGCACCCCTGTCTGTAGTGAACGCTGTTTGTCCAGCGGAAGCTTCACTATCGCTGAGAGAGTATGAAACTCCATGCCGAGATATGTCAGTGATTGGGCCGGTGTCAATTTTGACTTTAGGAAAAATTGATGAACCACCCGAATCTCTGGAGAGTCTCTAGAGCAATGTTCAGGCTGTGTTGGCATGCCACCCGAGAGGGGGCCTTGACCAGCAGATTGCCTGAGAGAGTAGGACCGCTACCACCGTTGTCATGACCTTGGTGAAGGCCCGTAGGGCTGTCACCAGGCCGAAAGTTAGTGCCACGAACTGAAGGTGTTCGTTCCCTATGGCGAAGCGCAGGAAGCGCTGATATTCTGGTACAATCGGCACGTGGAGATAAGCATCCCTGATGTCGATTGATGCTAGGAAGCCTCCTTGGGCCATCAAAGGCGATGGCAAGCGGAGAGATTCCATCCGGAACCGTCAGGTTCTCTGTCCGTTGAGCAGTGTGAAGTCCAGAACGGGGCGGAGTGATCCGTCCTATCTGGTACCACGAACAAGCTGGAGTAAAAAGCCGCGACTACGTTCTTGAAGGGGAACGAGGATCGCAACTCCTCCTGCCTTCGGAGTGTTCACCGCCTGGAAACGTACATCGGCTCGCTCGGGGGACGGAGATGCTGTGAAGCAACGAGTCGGAGGACGAGAACTGAGCTCTATCCTGTGACCGTAAGACAGAATGTCTCCTACATCGGTCTTGGACATGTGAGGACCACTCCCCTGACCTGGACCGCCATGCAGAAAAGTTCTCTGTGCCCGGCGGAGGATGAAAATACCCTCGCCTGAGACGTCAAAGACGCTAATTGTGGAGCACAGGATGACCGCATTGATCTGAGACAGAGCAGCTGAGATAGCCTGGAGTGCCCACCCCTGCAAAGGCCGGGGCAACGGACGCGCCTATGGCTTCATAGATGGATCCCATTAGGAGTTCTATCTGTCTGTCCGTGGCATTCTTGAGCGTGGACCCGCCAGCCACTGCTACTACTGATCTAGCCGCCAGTCCAGAGACTGGAGGGCACCTTATGACACTGAGCCGAAACCTTAACAACGTCAGAGGGGAAGGGACAACGTGTGTTATAAGGCGTTCAGTAAAACGCTTGTCCGGGAAGGTGTGCTTCTGGACAGTATCTGTGAAGCCTTGAGAGCCACGTCCGGACAGAATCCTGGGTTGCGACCTCCGCCCCATCCTCTAGAGGGTCCTCAAGCTGAGACCCTTGAAGAAGTCGGGGAAGATTCCAAGCAAGGCCGCTTAGCCGGACTGGGACTGCGGTTCGTGCTGGAGTTTACCACGTAATAACTAGAGGCCACCCCAGGAACACGCTTCGTCGCAGACCGATAGAGGCCTGGGGCGATCCCGCAGTGCCCGGGGCCTGTGTAAGGGGCCGGTCTGGACTGCAAACTCCTAGTCTCTTAGCCGACCATTTGTCCATAGCCTGAGACATGGATAGTGAAATAAGAATTATTCTTACCGATAATTCGCTTTCTAGGACCTTCCACGACAGCATAGGAGGTTGTCTCTCCACGCCCTAATTGGGACAGGAAGTTCAAGAGGTTTAAAAGGACCCTCCCACCTCCCACAGCCAGTGTCTTACAAAGAATCCATAGCATATGAGAAGTACTACACATTCAGGAATACATGAATACATAGGGGAGGGAATTACCTGCTGTCGTGGAAGGTCCTAGAAAGCGAATTATCGGTAAGAATAATTCTTATTTCTCTAGTCCCTTCCACGACAGCATAGGAGGAATACCAAAGAATTGATACCTAGGGGGGGACCACAGCCTGCAGGACTTTCCTGCCAAAGGCCAAATCCCTGTTGGAATCCAGATCCAGACGATAATGCTTCGTGAAGGTATGGAGCGAAGACCACGTAGCCGCCTTGCAGATCTGCTCAGGGGAGGCCCCTGCCCGTTCGGCCCAGGAGGCAGAGGTAGCCCTGGTGGAGTGCGCCGTGAATCCAGTAGGCGGAGAGAGATGCTGAGCGAGGTATGCATCTCTAATTGCTCGCACAATCCAGTTGGCGACTGTACTCTTAGCCACCTTCTTGCCCTTATTGCGGCCAAAGGGCTGGATGAACAGGTTAGAATCAAGGCGCCAAGAAGCAGTAACCTCTAGGTAGTGCAACACTATCCGACGGACATCCAAAGAATGAAACACTTCCTCACCCGGAGTCCGAGGATTCTGACAGAATGAAGGCAGGACGATGGACTGCGAACGGTGAAAATCCGAAACCACCTTGGGAAGGAAGGAAGGGTCCAGCTGAAAAACAATGCTGTCATCTCTGATGGTCAGATAAGGTTCCCTAACAGACAAAGCCTGAAGTTCGCCGACTCTGCGAGCAGATGTAATAGCCACAAGAAAAGCAGTCTTGTGAGAAAGGGAACGAATGTTACAAGAGCACAGAGGTTCAAACGGAGATTGAGATAGTCCTGTAAGGACCACATTGAGATCCCAGCGAGGCGTCAGGACCCTCCGACGTGGACAGAGTCTACTAGCGGACACAAAGAACCGACGGATCCAACGATGATCTGCCAGAGCCGTGTCAAAGACTGCACTGAGTGCTGACACCTGAACTTTCAGGGAGCTGGGCCTAAGACCTAAGTCTAAACCACTTTGGAGAAAGTCCAGAATCTGCGCAATATTAGGGTATGTGCGCACGTTGCTTTTTACCTGCTTTTTTGCTGCTTTTTCTTCTGCGCTGTTTAATGCCAAAATGGATGTGTTCTTCTATTCAAGCAAAGTCTATGGGAATTTGGGTTTCTTGTTCACACTATGTTGTTCAAAATGCTGCCTTTTTGTGGCAGAACTTTGGTCAAAAACTCAGCTTTGCAGTGCAAAACCCAAATGGCAGAAACAATTGACATGTTGCTTCTTTGAAAAGCTGAGTTTTTGACCAAAGTTCTGCCACAAAAAGGCAGCATTTTGAACAACATAGTGTGAACAAGAAACCCAAATTCCCATAGACTTTGCTTGAATAGAAGAACACATCCATTTTGGCATTAAACAGCGCAGAAGAAAAAGCAGCAAAAAAGCAGGTAAAAAGCAGGTAAAAAGCAACGTGCGCACATACCCTTAGGCCGAAAAGGGTCAGGAGGCCGAGAACCACACCAGGAGGAAAATCTCTTCCAGATTTTGTTGTATATACTATTAGTCACAGGTTTACGGTTCTTCTGCAGCGTAGCCACAACTTTGTCAGAAAGCCCTTGAGCCTTCAGTGCCCGGGCCTCAGAAGCCAGGCAGCCAAGTTGAGTTTCTGAGGAGCCGGATGGAAAATCGGACCCTGTGACAGTAAGCTGGGGTCCGAACCTAAGAGGACTGGGCCGTCGATTCCTAGCGTCATGACCAAGCTGTACCAACTCCTCCGGGGCCACAGAGGGGCTACCAGTATAGTTGGGACCCCCTCGTCTCTGATCTTCCTCAGGGCCCGTGCGAGAAGAGGAAGAGGGGGGAACGCGTAAGCGAGGCGAAAGGACCAACTGTGGCAGAAAGCGTCTACCCCTAAAGCCTCGTCCCTTGGGTTCAGGGAGAAATATGTTGCGACCTTGCGATTCTCTGCTGAGGCAAAGAGGTCCACCTCTGGTGCACCCCACCTTGCCACTAGAGAGCAGAACACTGCCTGATCCAGGCTCCATTCCCCTGGATGAACATCCCGACGACTCAGGAAATCCGCCTGAAGATTGAGGGAGCCCTTCAGATGGACCGCAGAAAGGGAGAGCAGAGATTGTTCTGCCCATTGAAAGATTCGGGAGGATACCGACTTCAGGGCGCCTGAGCGTGTACTGCCCTGATGGCGGAGATGTGCCACTGTTGTGACATTGTCTGAATATACCAGGACGTGAGAGTCCCGGACGAGGTCCTGAGCCGCAAGGAGGGCTTCCCTGACTGCCCTGAGCTCCCGGTAGTTGGAGGATTGGGAGCTGACGTAAGGACTCCAGACCCCTTGAAATGGGGAATTTGCCACCATTGCCCCCCATCCACGTAGGCTGGCATCTGTGGTCAGTGTAACCAGGGGTTTCTGAGTCCAGGCAACCCCCACCTGCAGGTTGGCGGGACTCAGCCACCAGAGAAGGGATGAGGAGACGGACTCCGAGAGGCGAAACCTTCTGTTTAGGGATGACGGGAGTCTGTCCCAGTGTGCCAGGATATGATCCTGGAGACACCGAGAATGGGCCTGAGCCCACCTGACCGAGGGGATGCAGGATGTCATGGAACCCAGGGCTGACATAGCCGCTCGAAGCGTTGGGCGAGCCTGCCTGCGGAGCTTCGAGATTTTGGATAACAGAGCTATCCTGTGGCCCTCTGGGAGAAAAGATGCCTGTCTGTCGGAGTCCAGCAGCACTCCGAGAAACTGCCGTGTGGAGGAGGGGGTTAACTGTGATTTTTTGAGATTGGGAATCCATCCCAGAGACCGAAGGATTCCCAAAGACCTCTCCACATGGCTCCGGAGGGTTGGAGCAGACGGAGCCATGAGAAGAAAGTCGTCCAGATACGGAACTAGACAGATACCCTGCAATCTTATGAAGGCGACCACCTCTGCCATGATCTTGGAAAAGATCCTTGGAGCTGAGGAGATCCCGAAGGGAAGTACATTGAATTGGAAATGAAGTACTTCTTCCCCGTGAAGCACCGCAAACCTGAGGTATTGTCTGTGTCCCGGATGGACGGGTACATGGAAGTAGGCATCTTTCAGATCGATAGAGGCCATCTGGTGGTGTAGACCTATCAGGGGAATAGCTGATCTCACCGACTCCATCTTGAACCGCCGGTACCTGACCTGACGGTTTAGACTTTTTAAATTGATAATTATACGGACGTCGCCGGATGGCTTCTTGACCAGGAAGAGACGGGAGTAGTGTCCTATCCCTTCTTCCCGACTCGGGACTGGGGAAACGACCCCCGAGTGCACTAACTCTAAAATCTTTGTGTACAACAGAGTCTGTGAACCCGGCGATGCCAGCGCAGTGACTCGGAGACCCGGAAGAGGGGGGGAAAGGAATTCTATGAGAAGACCGTCCGAGATGATCTTCAGAACCCATTGGCAAGAGGTTATGGACTGCCACTGGGTAAGAAACGCTGAGAGTCTTCCCCCCACCCGGGCCGAGTCACTGCTTGTCCTGCTGAGGACGTTGCTGATGTGGAGGGATGAGGATGTTTCTCCCTCTACCTTTGGGATAGCTCCACCTGCCTGCCTTCCCTTTCCCTCTGGGCTGGGAGGCCTGAGGCATCGAGGGACGAAAGGACCGCTTCCTGGTAGGTCTAGGATCGGGCAAGGCCTTACGATCAGTCGCCTTGTCCAGGATATCATCCAGGGCAGGTCCAAACACCAAATCCCCTTTAAAAGGAAGGGAACAAAGCCTCATTTTAGAGGTGGAGTCTCCACTCCAGGCCTTAAGCCAGAGGGCACGTCGGGCAGAGTTAGAAAGCACCGAGGTCCTGGCTGCCAGGCGGACAGATTCCACCGAGGTATCTGCCAGAAAACAGGTAGCCTTCCTAAGCAAGGGAAGGGATTCCAGTAATTCCTCCCTAGGGGTCCCTTGGGAAATATGAGCCTCCAACTGGTCCAACCACCTAATTAGGGACCTGGATACGCAGGTGGAGGCAATGTTGGCTTGAATAGAGGAAGACGATGCCTCCCAGGACCGCTTCATCAGGCCCTCTACCTTCCTATCCATTTGATCCTTCAGTTGGGAAGTATCCTCAAAGGGAAGAGCCGTTTGCTTAGCTACCCTAGCCACCTGAACGTCTACTCTTGGGATCTCCCAATGTAGTCCCGAAGGTTCCAGAGGAAACCGGCGTCTAAGGTCACTCCGTACCCGCCTCTCAGGACATTCCCATTCCTGAGAAACAATATCCAATATATTGGCATGAACTGGGAATCCCAACTGTTTGACTGACTTCAGGCCAGCAAACATTTCGTCCTGGATTGAAGGAAGAGACTGCACTTCCTCTAAACCCATAGTGCTCCGAACTGCCTCAATAAGATCCCCCAACTCTTCTGAGTGAAAAAGAAAGGACTGGTCAGACCCCCCAGATGGAAATCCTTCATCAGGACCCTCAGAGGTGGAATCAGCGTCCTCCTGATCAGAAGGGGTCGACTGGAGTCTCCTCTTTTTTGGAGGAGAGGGTCCAGTAGCAGGGCCAGGAGCAGGGCCAGGAGCAGGGCCAGGCGCAGGGCCAGGCACAGGGCCAGGCGCAGGGCCAGGCACAGGGCCAGGCACAGGGCCAGGCACAGGGCCAGGCACAGGGCCAGGCACAGGGCCAGGCACAGGGCCAGGCACAGGGCCAGGAACAGGGCCAGGCACAGGGCCAGGAACAGGGCCAGGAACAGGGCCAGGAACAGGGCCAGGAACAGGGCCAGGAACAGGGCCAGGAACAGGGCCAGGAACAGGGCCAGGAACAGGGAGAGAAGCCAGTGAGGCCCTAATCTCCTGTTTCATCATGGACCGCAACTCATCTATCAGAGATGGTTGTTCGGCCCTAATAATCTGGTCTGTACATTGCTGGCAAAGCTTTTTATCCCATACTGCAGGGAGCTTCTTTATACAGATGGGACATTTTTTAATTTTGTCCACTCTGTCAGGTCTATCAGGCTTATCGGACTTGTCAGTTTTTTCTGACTTCTCAGGCTTCTCTGATTTCTCATTTCTGTCAGTTTTCTTGGTGGCCTTGTCCTCCTAGAAAACACAGAGCAGAGAGCCATAATCACTGATGAGACCTATGTCCGAGGGACCAGTCCCCTCCATACTCACAGTAGCAGGGGGCACACTGGGTTCTGCAGAGGCAGCTGCAGCGGAAGACATGACAGGGAGCACGGTCTTACCATGATCTGATGTCTTCGTGGCAGCCCTTATGGACAAGGGCCTGCCTCCCCAGTGACGGTGCACGTTTCCCCGCCTCCCGCATCCGGTCCTGGGCAGGTCGAGTCGCAGTCGGCGTGCCTCCACGCT
Source organism: Anomaloglossus baeobatrachus (assembly GCF_048569485.1). NCBI lineage: Eukaryota > Metazoa > Chordata > Amphibia > Anura > Aromobatidae > Anomaloglossus > Anomaloglossus baeobatrachus. The sequence goes on along the minus strand of NC_134362.1, from coordinate 13,033,959 downwards.
GCCTCCGCAAACCGGAAGCGCTCGACCGGAAGTCCGCAAGACCAGAAGTCCCGCCTCCGGGAGCACTTCCGGATCGCTCCGGCAGCGTGCATGCGGGAGGCGGCCGGCGGCTCAGGGAGGACGCCGGCCGGGGAGCTCAACAGCCTGCATCACCCCTCAGGAGGATCCGGAAGGCTGGAGCAGCGGTCCCCCACAGCGTGAGGGAACAGCAAGGGAGGAGCGGTGAAGGCCCGACCGATGCCGTCCGGCTGAAGGTAATAGGGGGAAAAAAAAAAAAAAAATATACTGCAGTTCGCCGGCCACCACAGCATAGGAGAAAAAACAAAACCTCTCCATGCCCCATGGGGACAGGAAAGACACTGGCTGTGGGAGGTGGGAGGGTCCTTTTAAACCTCTTGAACTTCCTGTCCCAATTAGGGCGTGGAGAGACAACCTCCTATGCTGTCGTGGAAGGGACTAGAGAAAATGACCCAGAGAGTTTCTCAGCAAAGCTGTAACTCTGTCCCTGCCGCCTGGACAGGGAACGCCGGCGAAGCTCAACCAGTGCCCCCGTCACCGGCTGAGCGAGTGCCACATGGCCCGAGCAATGTTCACAGCGATCACTGAGGATACATATGTACAGCCGAACTGTGAAACTGCATACAAACATTATATAGCCATATATACAGTGTATCACATATACAGTTCATCACTCTAGGGGGCCCAGCATCGAGAAGAAGCCCCCTGGTGTACCGACCCTGAAGCAGTATGTGCTGCTGAAAACATGGCTGTCGGCGTGTACAGTGGAGGGGGGAGCCGTGGGCGTAACCCCAAAAGTGCAGGAATCTGGTGCCCTGAGTGAAACCTGAGGGAGGCGGAGGACAGCCAAGTGTGCTCCAGCCGTCACTGCTAGTCTCCGACTGACCGTCCCGCCCTTCCCCCTGACTGGCAGGGCCAGGGGCGGGAGTTTAAGGCGCTAGGCCGCAAAAGCCGGGAGCTAAAGTTACAGACCGCGGCCGGCAAGCAGACGCGGTCGGCGCGGTAGTCGCCAAGTCTGAGGCGAAGCTGCTCTCTGCACCGTCCCCAAGGGGACACTGAGTACCTTGAGGGGGTCAGTTCCGTAGCGTGATTAGTGAGGGGGGCAGAAGACAGCGAAGTGTGCTCCGGCCCTCACTGTCGGCGTCAGCCCGACTGTCCCGCCCTTCCCCCTGACTGGCAGGTCCGGGGGCGGTATAATGATTGAACAGTGCCCGGGGCTGGACTGTAAGGCTTCTCCAGGAGTAGCCAAAAATCAACAGTGCGACCATACAAACAAATATATATATATATTACACACTTCGGCACTCAGTGGGGCCAGCACCTCAGGTGCTGCTTACCGACCGCTCACAGCAGGTTGTGTGATCACCAGAATCCGTACCCGGGCCCCCCTGATGTTGTCTCTCCTCTCCAGCGTCAGAAGTGCTGACAGGAATGGCTGCCGGCGTTCTGTGGGGAGGAGGGGGCCGTGGGCGTGCCCTAGAAAGTGCGGGAATCTAGTGCCCCACTGTGCTGAGTGAGGGGGGAGGAGGATACAGAGTATGCTCCAGCCCTCAGTGCTGCCGTCCTGTGCAGCGTCCCGCCCTTCCCCTGACTGGCAGGCCTGTGGGCGGGAATAAGCGAAACTAGGCCGCAAAAGCCGGGGACTAAAGTTATAAGCGCGGCCGGCAAATAAGCACGGCCGGCGCGGTAGTCCCCGGCGCACTAACACACCCAGCAGCTGCTGCAGTGTGTATGACACAAGCGCTCCATGCGCGGTCCCCACGGGGACAGAGTACCTCACAGTAGCAGGGCCTTGTCCCTGACGATACTCGGCTCCTATCCGGCAGATTCCCCAGGGGCTGCGGAGGGAGCACGGTCCCAGTGTCTGGAGACCGATTAGGATCCCACTTCACCCAGAGCCCTAAAGGGATGGGGAAGGAAAACAGCATGTGGCTCCTGCCTGTGTACCTGCAATGGGTACCTCAACCTTAACAACACCGCCGACCAGAGTGGGGTGAGAAGGGAGCATGCTGGGGGCCCAATATGGGCCCTCTTTTCTTCCATCCGACATAGTCAGCAGCTGCTGCTGACTAAGATGTGGAGCTATGCGTGGATGTCTGCCTCCTTCGCACAAAGCATAAAAACTGAGGAGCCCGTGATGCACGGGGGGGTGTATAGCAGAGGGGAGGGGTTTAATACTTTGAGTGGCCTCCGGAGGCAGAAGCTATACACCCAATTGTCTGGGTCTCCCAATGAAGCGACAAAGAATATATTATATATATTATATATATATATATATATATATATATATATATATATATATATATATATATATATATATATATATATATATATATATATATATATATTCTTTGTCGCTTCATTGGGAGATATATATATACTGACTCATAAGTGTAAGGACTAATTCCGGAACTGGTAACGGTCAACACTCCCAATGATTGTGAAACTACAGCTCCCAACATGCCCCGGCAGATGCACGACAGCCTGCTGCAGTCAGGGAATGCTGGGAGTTGTAGTTTCGCCACAGCAGGTTGCAGATTCCTGCATAGTAGATGTTAGCTGAGTGAACATCTACAGACGGCAGACCCCGGGACTTGCCCCTCATCAGCACAGAGCAGGATTTGGTGGGGGAGTTGGATGCCTTAATGCAGCCTGGGGGGGAGGGGGTGGGGGGGCACAGACATCTGGTCTCCAAAAGGAGAGTAAGTGGAGTCTTCAATGGGTAAAAAAAAAAAAGGAGGCAAATGATCTCTCCTGCACTGGGTAACCCCCCCAGATCACCATCTAGGCGAGTTTTTAAAGGTCTCTCACTTGGGGGTGGACACTGACTTACGGGGTACGTGCCAGTAGTGAGATGCTGCTTTTTTAGCCATTTAGAGCAGTCTGATCCTCCCGCGCTGCACAGGGTAAATAATAAAACTTTGTTCTAAAACTTTTTCTAACTTTTTTTTTCTATAATCAAAATGTGAGGGGCAGAGAAACGTCTTAGGTGTCAGATGTATGTCACTTCTCTGGACGGGGGTCCATCTGACAACGGGAGAACATGGACGTCCTTTTACAACTCTTCCTGTCAGCGATCGTGAATATTAAATATATTGTGTCTATATCCGTACAGAGGTCACTTCATCCATTGGCGCGGGCATCACTAATAAGCCGACCCGCCAGCCGTGAGGAGATATCAATACAGACAATGAGAGAAGCAAAGCGCAATTAAACATTCGGATTTCATCTACGTCTTCCCGCTCGTCTAGACACAAGTCCGATAATTAGGAGCCCATTTACCGCGACCTGCCCGGCGGGCCTCAGAATTAAGTCTCGTCAGCCAGCGACCGATGCCAAAGTTTATCATCAACATAGACCGCTCTCTTCACATAGCTTGGATCGATTGCCGGCCTGCGCTAAAGAACACGCTTGGGTCCAATTAATAACTTTCATTTAAAAAGGGAAAGTCCATGTATAGGAACAATAAATGGAAAAAGAAAAAATGCACCAAAAGCCCTCAAATACTCAAGAGCTCAGCCATGTCCTCCCTTCTGCTTTCAATCCCAGAGAAGATAACTGGCTGCAGCAGGAGCCTCCCCCCCACTATGCTGAACTCCACCCCTTTGCCAAGGGGGGGGGGGCGGGCATGCCTTCAGCAGTAGATTGTCCATATGTTTTCAGCAGCATTTCTACAAGGCAGACCGTTTCTTTAAAGGGGTTGTCTATTAGAAAAGCATGGCTGCTTTCTTCCAGAAACGGCACCACTCCTGACCATGTGTTGTGCTCTGTATTAATACTCTACCCCTTTAATAAAATCCGCTGACTCATCACCATAAATTAGAGGGGAAAAAAAAAAGCCTGTTTTAGACAACTATCTAATCCTCCCGAAAACAACAATACTGAAGAATTCCCTCCTGGTGCTGTTCCTCTGTAATCACTCCTGAAAACAGATCTGGTTGATCCCCTAATGACAGGGTGGGGGGGGGGGGGATTGTTGTGTCCTGACAGTCAGCACTGATTGGACACACCCCTTTCGGATGAAGGGTAAAACCCACAGATATTTAAATTCATAAGTTTTCAGGAGGAATAACAGAGGGATGGCATAAAGAGTTAATACTCAAGATACTCTAGAATTGCCATTTTGTAGGGGAATGCAAAAGAGGGACCAATAATGCCAGAATGATGTAATGGATAACAGATACTCACACTAATTATATATATATATATATATATCCATCTAATATCTATCTATATAATTTTAATAATAATGGATAACATAATATGGCGACAGATGCAGATTGTCTGTGGGGCTGTAGATGTTTCCAGGAGGGTTTACAAGGAGACAAGATAGTTAGGAACATCACAGCCCCCCATTGTAGTGTGGAGGAGGCCTAAAGGGGGTGTTACACGCAGCAATCTCGCTTGTGATATCGTTGGTGAAAGCACCTGCGCCCCGTCGTTTGTGAGTCACAGGCAAATCGATGCCCGTGGCGCACAAAATCGTTAGGACCCGTCACACTACTTACCTGCCTACCGACATCGCTGTTGCCGGCAAACCGCCTCCTTTCTAAGGGGGTGGTTCGTGCGGCGTCACAGCGGCCGCCCAATATAAGCGGAGTGGCGGAGATGAGCGGACGTAACATCCCGCCTACCTCCTTCCTTCCTCATTGCCAGCGGACGCAGGTAAGTTGTAGTTCGTTGTTCCTGGGGTGTCACACGTAGTGATGTGTGCTGCCTCGGGAACGACGAACAACCTGCGTCCTCTACAATCAACGATTTTATAAAAATGAACGACGTGTCAATGGTGGAACGATTTGGTGAGTATTTTCCATTGTTAATGGTCATTCTGCGTGTCACACGCAACGACGTCGCTAATGATGTGCGTCACGGAATCCGTGACCCCGGTGATATATCGTTAGATACGTCATTGCGTGTAACGGGGACTTAAGACTTCAGTCCCGTCCTTCTGCCTGCGATCAGCCGGCACTTGCCAGGGGGGGATCCAGGCTCGGCGGTGGAGACAAAGCAAGGATATGGCTTCAGTCTGAATATAGCGATGGATGGTTTGGGCGACATGCACTTGGCACAAATTCCTACACGAGCACAATCCTCCCTCAAAAGCGGAGCGTCTACGCTGCCCACCATGTATGCCAATATATCTCTGGCACGGCCATCACGGCCAAGGTTTAAATACACAAACTAATAGGGTTTTGGGGATTTATTAGATGAAAGCAGACAGCTGGGGCGGGAAGAGAATAGAAGGCGGCAAAGCGAGACAATATAGGAACATACTCGTCTGCGTCAGCAGATGGGCAATGGCAGAGGGCCGAGCCGTACGCGTGTTCCCTCTAAAAGAATTCTGTGTTGCACCGTTCCTCTGCTATTACTCCTGGAAATGTAGAAATGATAGACAACTAGGTACTAACAACTTCCCATTGACGAGGCAGACACTGCCAGCACTGATCGGACCTGTCCGTGCACAGTCCAGTCTAGAGATGGGAATTAGTTTATACATTTGCAGGAGGAATTACAGGGGAATTAATAAATAAGATTTAGGATTAAGGCACGAATACTTGCGACACGCCAGAAGAGGGGAACATAGAGCTGATTTGGTGCTCAGGTGTATGTGAAATCCGTAAGCAAAATATGCATCAAATTCTGAATACGGTATTTTGTTGCGGATTTCTGGGGAATTTTCGGCAGTTTTTTTTTTTTTGAGAGCCCCGACCCGAATGACAAAAACTCACTCTCATAGAAGTCTCTCCTCCATGGGGTTTCTGAGCCGGAAGACTTGAGCCACATGTGCTCCGTGGCAGGATGCAGCAGGATCCTGCGCGAGGCCAAGCCCACCATGACGTACCGGCCCATAGGGGACAAACTCACAGAGATGGCATTGGGACCTGGGTAAAGGAAAAGTGAAAGGGTCCACTGTGAGAACGCAGAGGTACAGGAACGGGCACCAGATACGATCAATGCACAACGCACCAAAACGCTTGGTGAACAGGATCTCGCCGAGGTTGTGCGGGGCCAGGGAGTAGACTGCCAGAATGCCCTCGTCGGGGAACACCTCGCTGGCTGCTGGGTATAAAGGCGGCGAGGAGCTGCCCGTCAGCGGAGATGTCACAACTGGCGTCATTGTAGATCTTGCAGTTCTGGACGAGCACGTTGGCAGTAGCTGCAGAAACACAACATGAGAAACCATAAAACCAAAGGCTATCACCAGCAACGGCAAAGGAAGGAAGCGAGACGGGTCCACGCACCATTACTGATCTCCGGTAAATCATATTGGTTGAAGTCCCACCACTGCAATCTGTAGGTCGTGTTGCAATGTTACTGGCCACAGCGGACTGTCCATCTCCGATCACAGCACCTGTGGGATGGGAAAAACAGCGGAAATCACATCACAACCGGGAAAAGCAGATATTAAAATACGGAAACTTTAATGGGAAAGAGCAAACAATCAATGGATCAGAGAGAAGCTGCAAGAGCATCTCCCATCAGACTATTGACTCCCATGGGCACCATGTCATGCGTCATTTCTCCAATGGGGGCGCTGCAGAACTCTGCAGATTACAATTGATCGCTGCAGGGATCCATTAATAGGAAAACGTCAGATCTTATCGTCAAGAAACACTTTAAATCAAGAAGAAATGTCCAAAGAGGTTAACCACGTTACAGTAGCCGGGGATTGTTCTGTAGGTGTTAAAGGGATATTCAACTTGCCGATTGCTGGGACCTCCACAAATGCATGAATGCCCTCAATTCATTGTCTATGAGACTGCCAGAGACACTACTACCTTCTACAGTCCTACAGATGATGAATGGAGCAATCAGCGACTTATTAGCTTACAAAGTTGGGGAAGAACTATAAAAGGTTCTGGGATTATCCAAAATTGGCCCAAAGTTAGAAAAGGCTAACACATAATAAAACAAGTATTGCCTGAATCCCCCCCGCGGCTCTACTGCTGCCCCCATCACTGGTCCTCACCAGATAGACTAATGGAGGGGGCGTAATCCCTATTGCCAATACTGGTCTCATGGAGGAGAGGACATCACTTCCGATATCGAGTAAGACCACCAGAGTGACAACAGAGGAATGAAGGGGGTGCGGGGGTGGGGGAGGGGGAGGGTGTTCAAATGCTTTGCAGACACTTTTCTAGAATTATAGAAAGATAATTTTTAAAGAACTTTAAATAACAATAGACCATTTGTAAATTAAAAAAAAAAAAAAAAAAAAGTGCAAATTATCCAACCAAACTGAAAAAAGTAGGTAAAAAAGGAGAAAATTAAAATAAATTTAGAATGTAAAGAGAAAAAAAAAAAAAGAAGTAAAAGAAAATAAAATACTGGTGGGGAAAAAAATAAAAATAAAAATAAAAAAAGTGAAAATTATCCAACCAAACTGAAAAAAGTATGTTTACATAGGAGAAAAAAAACGAAAAAAAAAAAAAAAGGGCGCTCCTCTAGCTTATTATTATTGACTAACTCGTTAATTTTTGGACAGGAGACTGCATTACACTCCCAGCCCCTGCGGTGGTCTTCACGTCTGAGCAATATGATTATGTTATTCATTCTCCGGTCTGATAGTATAAGTGCAGTAATCGGAGAAAAATGCAGGATGATGCCGCAGACATGAAAGGTTACCCATCGTCTGCACGGGGCCACACACAAGCCATAAGCTAAAGGACAACTCCGCTTACTCAGGAGTTTCATGCCCTGAAAACTCTGAAAAGGGAGCGGCGGGGTCAGTGGAACGTGTCCTGTGCAGCCTTTCAAGACGGGCCCCGGGGCCTGTACACTCCAGGAGTCGGTTAATGGAGACTTCCTAATGCAGGTCCCATTAGTCGGGCTTCACACTCGATGGCCCCACCAGGCTGACGGCTCATTAGAGAACCTCATTTGCGGCGTTTGGAGCCAGACAAAGGCTGGTGTCCGCTCGATACGGAGATGGTTAATGGAGACGTTCGGACACCGCTGCCCCTTTCATTTATGAGAGTAAACTAATTAATGCTCCGGGTTTTCATCCACAGGACGCAGGCAGAAGCGATCAGGGTCTCTGCCGGGTCACACAAATCGCCCGCTACCCGACTGTCAATGCTTTCACTGGGGTCAAAGGGTAAACGCCGGGCAATGGTATTTAAAAGGACGAGTAGGAAACGCCGCCTTACATCGGAAAACTATCTGCTCAGGTAAAAACGCACAATAGAATATGCCCTCAATGTCCAATCAGACGGGGCCACCAGACACAAGCACGGGGCCACCACACACAAGCACCGGGCCACCACACACAAGCACCGGGCCACCAGACACAAGCACCGGGCCACCAGACACAAGCACCGGGCCACCAGACACAAGCACCGGGCCACCAGACACAAGCACCGGGCCACCACACACAAGCACCGGGCCACCAGACACAAGCAGAGACAAAAGGCCTGCGCCCCCCCCCCCCACACACTTCCTGTAGAGAAATACTTTGGCGTAGTGTTGGGGCTCTATTGCATTGATCAATTCAGTAGCTAAATTTCTCTTGATTCATATGTTCATGGCAGTAATGCAGGTTCCATTTTTCACATTTTCACTTTACAAATAGCTATTGGATTTTCAAGTCAGTATTCACACAGCAGTTTCTGCTATTCCATGTATTCCCCTTCACATAGTCACTGGGGTGCATACCTTATCTCCCCATAGTGATGTTTTTTTAGGTTTTTGCACCCAGTTTGGACTTAGAATGGTGTTCCAAACGTTATTCCTTATTTGTTAGTAGTTTTTCGTTTGTGAACCTCCCCAACCACACCTATTGCCAATCCATATCATACGCATAAATAGCCTGGGTCTCAGCGTCCCATACACGGTAAGTTTTTTAACTGCATGAGAGGACACACACAAGCTAGGGACCCCAACGTAGAGAAATACTTTGGCGTAGTGTTGGGGCTCTATTGCATTGATCAATTCAGTAGCTAAATTTCTCTTGATTCATATGTTCATGGCAGTAATGCAGGTTCCATTTTTCACATTTTCACTCTTACATATAGCTATTGGATTTTTCAAGTCAGTATTCACACAGCAGTTTCTGGTATTACAAGCAGAGACAAAGGCCTGCCCCCCCACCCCCCCACTTCCTGCAGAGACAAAGGCCTGGCCCCCCCCCCACTTTCCTGCAGAGACAAAGGCCTGGCCCCCCCCCCACACTTCCTGCAGAGACAAAGGCCTGCCCCCCCCCCACACTTCCTGCAGAGACAAAGGCCTGCCCCCCCCCCACACTTCCTGCAGAGACAAAGGCCTGCCGCCCCCCCCCCCTTTGCAGAGACAAAGGCCTGCCGCCCCCCCCCCCCCCCTTTGCAGAGACAAAGGCCTGCCGCCCCCCCCACACTCCCTGCAGAGACAAAGGCCTGGCTCCCCCCCCACACTCCCTGCAGAGACAAAGCCCTGGGCCCCCTACTTCCTGCAGAGACAAAGCCTGGGCCCCCTACTTCCTGCAGAGACAAAGCCCTGGGCCCCCTACTTCCTGCAGAGACAAAGCCCTGGGCCCCCTATTTCCCTGCAGAGACAAAGCCCCTGGGCCCCCCACTTCCTGCAGAGACAAAGGGCCCGGCCCCCACTTCCTGTAGAGACAAAGGCCTGCCCCCCCACTTCCTGCAGAGACAAAGGCCTGGCCCCCCCCACTTCCTGCATTGTTTCCCTGAAACTGCTGCACCCCCGTTACACTGCCAGAGTAAAACCCCATTTACCTGCTACATCACCCCTATATCTGTATGCAAATGACTTTTTTGTAGCCGCCAGGTACCTTTTAAAAGGGGATGTCCCATAAACCCCACATTACTTCCCCTACATGACAGATCAGTGTCAAAGAGTCCAAGTGATGATCGCTGATCTCTAGAAAGGATCCGAAGTTTCCTGTGTGAGTAGAGCAGTACTGAGCATGTGCGACCACCTATAGACAGTGAAAGGAGCAATGGTCGCACGTGCTCAGTACAACTGCAATCACACAGGGAGTTTATGGACGCTCATTCTTCTGCTTATTGGGCTTGGATCCCAGTGATCATACATTTATCACTTGTCCTATGGATTGGGAATACGTAATACCATTTAGAGGAGCATTTGAGACGTTAGGTGCCCCAGCGGATGGGTCAATGGGCTGGGCTGTCCCGGGTACATAATATATTAGCGCCTGGAACTACAGCCCCGGGTTATAACACTAATAGCCGCCCCTGATGACTTTGCGATCAGTGATTTCGACTGTTCTTTCTTAATGCAAGAAAAGAGGTGATCAAGGTGTCTACAAGCCCCCCGGCCCCTGTATCACTGGAGGGGTTAACAGCCTTCCAGCCAGAGCGTCACAGGTTAATGTGCACCTCTGCTGCCCGACCCAGCGCTGACAACCGCTGCAGATCTGACATTTCAGGGAGAACGCGGCTGACGGCTCATCTGCGGGGAGAGTCAATTTCC